>NW_010358328.1:0-25116 GCF_000414095.1 Morus notabilis | reverse complement strand
CACAAGTTTTTTTTTTTTTTTTTTTTTTTTTTTTTTTTTATAAATGGGAGTTTATTAGTGATTAACTACATCTAATTTACTTTTTGTTCAATATATCACTGGTAAACCACAATTTATTACTGATAAATCACGGTTTATCGGCGATTAACTCGAGTTTATCAGAGATTAACTCAAATTTATCAGTGATTAATTAGATCTAATTTAGGTTCAATAGTGTTTTTTTATTTTTTAAAAGTGGTATGTTTCAAACTTTCTCACAGAAATGGTATAATTGAATAACAGTATCACATAATGGTATTTATCAAATTCACCCGAGATGTCACATCCACCAAAACTACTTAGTAGTAAGCCCACTGCCACTAAGATACCACCTTGGTGGTGATTACATTAGCTTTCTTTTTTTTTTTTTTGGTTAAAAATTACATTGAAACTGATCATTGAGGGATAAGTTTAAAGCATGATAAGGACCATTAGAAATTTTTAAAAATTTGTTAGGTAAGAAGAGTGAAGTGGGGTGTTAGAAACAATTGACTGGAAATCGACAAATTCAATCCAAATTAAACCAAAGTAAACCGTTAATATCTATTAGATATATAGAACAGAGAATGCCACCTTTCTCAATTTTTGTACTTCAACCAAAGGCATAAGTGTCAACATTGAACACAACCAACTCATTTCCACTGAGTGTGTTAAAAAAAAAAAGAGAGAGTTCAAGTATTTACTTACTTTTTTCATTGTTTACTTGTTTTTTTTTAATTGTATGCTTAATGGATGAGTTTTTAATTATTATTTTTCTATCAGTGGTTACCATCAAATTTAAAAATTTGATGACGTGGCATGATATGAATCTAATATCATTAATTACCATAAATTTTTTTGATCAATTATCCAATTTATTATAATGGTTAAAATAATGATACCCATTGATGGGTAAATATTAGAATAACCATTAAAACCACAATATATATTTTCTACTAAATTATCTTTTCTCTATTTATCCTTTAATTTAATTTTCTAAATTTTTACACAGGCTATTCACACTTTTTTTTTAGCTAATTGTCATACTGATTTTTTTTAAATGATTTTTGGACTTTTCATTATTCTTCAAACTACTTGCTTGCTTTTGTTTCTTCTAATTGCAACTAATTTTTCCAATGAAATAATTTCTTTTAAATATGTTTTTTATTTATTATATACCTGACTTAAGTGTTTAAACCCTTTTTTATTTTTTTATTTTAATGTTTGTGTTACTAACAGTGATGTGCCTTAGGCACGTCCATCATGCTAGTTCTTGAAATATTTGTCGGATTGGCCACTAATTTTTTTGGTCGATTGGGTGTTCTAAAATCGACTTAATAGACCAAAAATGCATATATAAAATTTTTAATAAATTTTCATAAAATGATTTATATTGGTTATTGTAATAAGTTTTAAAATAGTAAAACGTACTTTACAGCACCTAGTAATTTTGGATATTGTTTTTTTTTTTTTATAAGGGGATTTTGGATATTTTTTTAGGGATGGAAAACTTAAAATTTAAATGCTGTTATGTTGAAATTAAATGTCTTTAACTTTGAAATAAGATGAAAAGCTTATCAGTTTTTTTTTTAATTATAAACTAAACCGACCAAGCTAAAAACTCAAACCAATAATAAATGGTTTAGTTTAAATTTTTTTATTAAACAGCACTAAAAAAAACTGATCAAACCGACCATGAACACCATAGCAAAGGGAAGAAAGAAGGTGGCGTAATGTTGAGAGGAAAAATAGAAAAATGAATTGTTTGATTGGAGGAAAAAAAAAAGAAAAGAGAGAAGTTATAAGAAAATAGTGAAAATGGGTTCATCATGTTTAATACATTTAAAATTGAGAGATTTAAAAGGAGAAAAATTATTACGCTCAACGCTCAAAAGAATATATTAATACTTAACCTTGTTTTCAAACTAAATAATATGTTATAAATTAACAGGTAAAATCTTCCCTTAAAAAAAAAATTAACAGGTAAAATGGTAACTCTCTTATTATCTATATAGCCTATAAGAATAAATAGAAATATCAATATCCTGATATTTCGTACGGGTTTCGACTAAAACGGCAATGTTTTGGTCCATATTTTTTTTTAAATCCTTCCTCTTATTTTGTTTTTGTTTTTTTATCCTAAAACTCATTTATTTATTCATTTTAATCTTTGTTGATTTTTTTAATTTTTATCCTTAATTTTTTTTTTCCATTTTGGTTCTTTTTACCCTAAAATTTATTTATTTAATCTTTTTTATCCTTCTTTGGCCCCTTTTATTTATTTTTACCTTGAAAGTTTATTTTTTTATTTTGATTATTTTTGCCCTAAAACTTATTTATTTATTCACTTTAGTCTTTTTTGACTTTTTTTTTTAAATTTTTGTCCTAAAATTTTTCGTTGTGGTTCCTTTCTTTTCTTCATTTTGGTCCTTTTTTTGACCCTTTCTTTTACGTTTGCCCAGATTTTTTTGTTTTGATTCATTTCGTCCTAAAACATATTTATTTCTTCATTTTAGTCTTTTTTTAACCTATTTTTTATTTTTGTCTTGAAGTTTATTTTATTTTTTGTTTTGATTCTTTTGTGCCAGGGCATGTTTGTTAACTTTTTTTTTATTTCTAGCTTGAAATTTTATTTTTTCCCTTTTAGTCCCTTTTGTCTAAAAACTTATTTATTTCTTCATTTTGGTCCTTTTCTGACACTTTTTTTCCTTTATTTTTCCCCACGAACTTTATTTTTTTTTATTTTAGTTATTTTTGTCTTAAAATTTATTTATTTCTTCATTTGTCTATTTTTGCCATTTTTTTATTTTTGCCCTGAAATTTTAGTTTTTTTTTTGTTCTGATCCTTTTTGCCCAAAACATATTTATTTCTTCATTTTCTTTACCTCAAAATTTATTTTTTTCTTTTTCTTTTTTTGGGATTTTATATTCAAATTTTATATGCATTTAGTAATAACACGGTAATTAAAACTGATAATTAAAACTTAACATACGAATTACTTCTCATGTGTATAGCACGTTGAGTTCAACTAGTACATATTAGAAAGCACAAAGTGCTTCACTATTCACTTACCTTTTCAATCAAAATGGCACCGTTTTGATTGTACCCCCACCCTTTCTTTTTTTTTTTCCCCAAGTTTTTATTTTATTTTGCTTTTTCCTCTAAAACTTATTTATTTTTATTTTTACCCTGAAACTTTATTTTTTTCATTTTGATTTCATTTTTCATAAAACTTATTTATTTCTTCATTTTGGTCTTTTTTTACTTTTTTTTATTTTTGCCCTAAAAGTTTTTCTTTTTCTTTTTTTGGTTTCTTTTGCCCTAAAATTTTATTTTTTTCATTTTGGTCTTTTTTGACCTTTTTTTTTCTTTTTTGCACCAACTTTTTTTTTTTTTTTTTTTTTTTTTTTTTCATTTTGGTTCCTTTTTGCGATTTATACTTAGATTTTATATGCTTTTAAATGTGTCTCATTTCCAAAGTTTTATTTTGAAAAACTTTATTGTGACGTGTTTTCCCTTTATCTACACCTTATTTAATTGAAACTATTACTTTTTAATTTTTTTGCTTTTTGATTTCGTTTTACAAAAATATTCTCTACGATGTAATCCTTTTTTAATATATTTTGTTTAAATAGTTTTTTCCAAGTGTTCTCATTAAAATACATTTTTCATATGTGTCCCATTTAAATTTTTTATTGTATAATCCTTGTTATTTTAATGGCGATAGTTACGAATGTTTGTGTTAGTTGTGTAATAACTGACTAACTAACTAAGAACTTCATTATTAAATAAAATTTTCTGTCTTTTATATATTTTCTATTCATTTTATTTTCTCTCCCACGTACTAAATATCATGTTAATATTTTAGAAAATAGGAACGCATTTTATTGATTGGTCAAATCTAATGTTTTATTATGTAGAGGCTTCTTTATATCCATAAACTGATAAACATACCTTTGCAATTTGTAAATCCTTTTGCTCTTGCCTTTTGTCATAAGAAATCCGTAAGTGCACGGAATCATAAACAAATACTCATAAAGAGTGTGTGGAGTATCGTTTTCACGAGATTGTGTCTAATTCTAATTAAGTATTAAAATTAGTCAACTCTAAAATATTTGAACTGAATAAAATAAGAAAAAATGACTAAATTAAATGAAGTAAAATAAATTACTAATGGAAAAAATATCTAGAATTACGACGAACAATTCACTTTTATCCCTCTCTCTATCCTTAATTTATTATAACAAACCAAATTAATAGCCGAGTAAGCTCTCCTATATCTATAAGCCTCTCCCAAGTTCAAAAGAAATACCCAAAACAAATTACCCACTATATTCCGATGAGGATAAAATTATCTAGGGTTTATTAAGATGTAGGCTCTCTTTAATGACTACACGTGCTATGTGGTATATTTCTATGCTACACAACACATGTCATTGCATTGATGGCTAAACACAAAATTCCCCTTTCCAAGTTCATAGTTTACCTATTCAACTAAATGGTGACCAATCATTTAAAGGCATTGAGCTTAAAATGGAACAATCAAATTAGTAAAATAATGTTCATCAATTCAAGAAAAAGGCATCGAAAGTAAATAATTAGGTAATATTGTTGTAATGTCTCAACTCCCATGAGATCCATTTTGCGGAACTCTCGGTATAGTCGGGTCTTATACTCATTATTTTGCATACTCTCCCCTATAGGCACCTATCGGTCCTCAGAGATTTCTTCATGTCCCCTAACACTTGCACTCAAGACCCCCATTCTTATAAAGTTTTTAAGTTAAGTGTTGGTACCAATTGATCTTGCATTTGAAAATATTTCACACACAACTTAATTGTATAATGATATTTAAATAATATAATATGCAATTACTTTTCTAACTTTTTATGATATTAATTTCTCACTTAGTCTTGATATTGCTCTACTTTTTTTCCCAGTGGGATATCAACCTTTTAAATCGCAAAAAAATCAAATCCCAAGAAATAAAAAATTAATTTATCATTAAAATACATGCTATTTTGTTATACAATACACTATATCCTATCACTAAAATGTATGCTCACTAAATTAATGACATTATTTTGTTTACCAATACACTGTATATCATATCACTAAAATACGCGCTCATTAAATTAATGACATTATTTTGTTTAAAAATACACTATATCATATTATTAAAATACGCGCTCATTAAATTAATGACAGTATTTTGTTTAATAATACACCATATCATGTCATTAAAATACATCTCATTAAATTAATGGCATCATTAGGTGTTTTTTACTGTCATTATCTATGCTTGATTTTTTCGTTAAAAAGATTTAAAAATCTTATTTATCAGATGTTTAGCTTTTTTAATTGAAATCTCCACAATTTATATTATATACACACGAGACATTGGTTCCATAATCTTTGCTAAAACCGTAATAGTACTTTTTTTTTTAATCGCAAACGCTCCTTTAATACAAATACAATTTTAAATAAATCTAAATTTTGCATTCTCCTAAAGCTGCTCCACTAGATCCCCATCAACAAATCACATAATCATTAGTTTGATTGCTTTCAGATTATTTGTATTCAAAATTCAATATTTCTTGTAGATAAAGTATGTAGATAATGCTTCGTTATCTCTTAAGAATCAAGAAATAGTCGGACAATGAATTAGTTGGATCATTTTTTTAGCAATTTAATTAAGAGAAAAATAGAAAAGTTTGTTACAGATAAACTCGCGAGCAAAAATTTCTCAAAAAAGAAAAAAAAAAAAGAAAAAAGAAAAAATCAAACAAAATCAATTAAATGGGTATTTCTAGGTTGCCAATAATTGTATTTCAAAAAAAAAAAAAAAACTACACATGTGATATTTGTAAAAGTCAGCTACATTTTAATTCAACCTTAGAAAGAGTCATATTGTGTAATTTTTATATTTTAACGGCATAAATTGATTTTTCTATTACATGGCATCTAATCTAATCTAACAATTATAAAAGTGTTAATATGCAATTGTCTACTCTCCTTCCATGTGCCTTCCCGTTTCGTTCCCGTTTCCTTTTTTTTTAAATTTTTTTTATTATTATTATAACTTTTCTTGCCGTTTGTTCCACCACCCGCCTCTTTCTTATGGTTTTGTTTTGCTTTTGTTGTTTCGTCCTCCTTTCCTTTTTTATTTTTTATTTTTTTTATTTGCATCCCTGAGCCTTCATTTATTTTCTTTTCACTCTTTTTTTTTTTAATTTTATTTCTTTTGTTTTTGGAAGGGGATGACTTAGCACTTTAGCCGCAGCAGCTGTTGGAGACTTTTAATAATATAATAAGGCTTGGAGGTGTGAATTCCGTATGGTTACACGGGCCCTTCATTGATAAAGTCAATCCGTATTTTATATCCGAAACGAGTTTTCAAGAAACTGTTCGAGTTTTAACAAAAGCCACTTTTAATTTTTCCTTTTTTAATTACTTTGGGGTTGTTATTTTAGAGTGTAATTTGAGTATAGTTTTTGAGTTGAATTTGAGTTATAACTTGAGTTGAAGTTAAAATTTGAATAAAGTTGAATAAAATTGAATAAAGTTGAAACTTAAAAGAACATGAACTTGAATAAAATTAAAACTTGAATTATCTTTTTTTTAATTTTTTGGACAAAAGAACATGCGCTTTGTTAATATAACTTTTTTACAAACATAGCCCTGTTTAAATATTTTTCTTACAAACCTCTAAAATATAATTCATTCGTTAAAACACAGCTTATTTTTATTGGGCCTTTTTCTCTTTTCTCTTTTTCTTTTATAGTTTTTTTGCTTTTTTAATTATATACTTATAACTATGCCTTATTTAAATACTTTTTTTTATGTCCATGTCAAAATAATTTTTTCTTCAATCGGTTTTTCATATCCTTGCGGAGATGATGTAACCTCACACACTTCTTGTACATCGTAGTTTTTATTTGCTTTACTAAATAAAAAACATCCCAATCTGATATAAAGTTTACCAAAAAAAAAAGAAAAAGAAAAACTGTAATCTCATCTTATAAAAAAAAACTTTGAAAGTGGAAGATAACGAAAATTAATTTTATCAATCAAGAATGGAGTATACAAAAAAGTCATCCAAATATCGAATCATAATAAGAATGAAGCGTAATTATCAAACAAATAATAATAGTTCAAAGAATTAAGCAAAACATATATCAATGACTTCAAAAAGAAAAAGAAAAAGAGAAAACAGCATCGATAACAAGGATTTTTTTTTTTTAAAGCTAGATCAAATTATATATCTTAGGAACGGAGCTTAAGATCATCAACAGCTTCAAAACGAAAAACAAAAATTAAAAAAAAAACTATAATAAAAAATTAAAAAGAAGCAAAATATACCATAGAAGTTTTTATGCAATGCAAGCCTAAGAATCAATTTATATGTAATGGTGATATCAAATGGACGTTTCACATTCCAAGAGTGCAATTCTAAGTTTATAGTGGAATAAGTTTTAGAATTAATAAAATTAATTAACTGATTAAAGAGTTTGATTAATTATTAATTTTATTAGAGCTTGAAATTATAAATCTATGAGACTCCGCGTCATTCTTGTAATATTTACAAGACAAGATGAATTATCGAGAATTAATATCACTCAATATAATTAATTGTGAATGCACAATTAATTGGATATCAAATATTTATACTATTTAATAACTAATTTTGGAACATACATGTGATGGAACTACATGAAGTCACACGCCTAGTAACAGTGAAATCTTTTTGGGATCAGTTGCTTACTTTCTAAGTCATTCAGTTACTTGCTTAACAAATTATCCAATTAGAATTAAAACAAAATTAAAGTTTGACTTTTTGTGAATTTTAATTTGAATCAAAATTAAACACCATGATAAAGTTGGAATCATCTACTCCTGTTGGACTGATGTAGGCGCCAAGTACAGGGTGGCCCCTTGTGGTGGTCCAATTTGACATGTAGCAGGAGAGAAAAAAATTGTTCTCAAATTAAATGTGAATTTATCTTTATTTTAAATGAGATTTATAATAAAAATAATAACTAATTTTCTTAGCCTTATATTTTAGAGAAAATTCGAATTCTCCTGGGTTTCTTATTGCATATGTATAAATAGGTGATAATAGAAATTTGAAAAAAAAAAAAAAACTTTAGCTTTCGTTCCCCTGTGAAAGGCGTGGCGTGTACACTAGAGAGAAAAGACAAGAAAAATTCTTGCATTCTCAATCCTACTTTATTCCTTTGTCAATTTAAAAAGGGGAGAAATTAGTAGAGTGATCATACCCAGTAGTTCTAAATTTAGTGCCCACATACTAGGTCTTACAGGTATCAAGGATTAGATATGAAAGATTTAAGTTTTCTGAGAAGGTTGGAGCGATGAATGTTCATAGTCAAATAACTCATGTTATCGACCTATCGCTTCAACCGGGTAAGATAAATTAATTAGTTTAATTTTTTAGTGTAAATTAATATATTCTATAGCGTATCAATAAAGTTTTATGAAAATTTTTGTCATGCATGATCCATACGGATACACTTCCACATTTAAAATTGTTGTAGAAACCAATAGATAGCTAATGTATTATTTTGGAATTAAAAATGATTTATATTTACTTTTATAATTAATATATATTTCCTCATATATCATAATTATTTATTTTAACATTAAAATAGATGTTCTTACATAGTATTCCTGTTAACAATTACATAAATATTTTATGTGGTACTAGTAACATGCCACTGAATGCACCCAACACAAATGAATAATGCCACACCCTCCACAAACTATTTATATGAGTGTTTTTCATACAATAGCCAGAGTTGAAACAGTTAAAAAGATTCCATTGATTTATGCTTGAGAATTTATAAAACTAACGAAAGGACCAAATAGACCCATATAACCGAAGTTCCAATAATCAACATATAATTTGGTTAAGCTCTTAATCAAATAAATATATATAATTATTAAATTATACAAAAGCCACACTTTAAGATTACAAAATATATTTACGAGAACGAAATAATACAAATAAGCTTTGCCTAACTGGAAAGTTATTACCATGTGACTCTCTACTATGAATATTTATAAACTTCATTAAGTAATAATTTCGTTTAACCTCTTTAATTACGTCTTTGTCTACGAGTTCTGTTCTGTTAATACTCTAATGGTTGGCCTATTTATTTATGATCTAATCATAAATAAGAATCTTGGATATTTATTCAGTATCCTATATCGAATACGCTCAACTACTCATTTATTTAAAATTTTAAATTATCACTTCATAGAAATATCATTAATCTTCATCACGAAGTTGTGGATTCTCACAACTATGAGTTTGCATACTCAACTATCCATAATATTATGCCTCCAAAGTATCGGGTGATTGATTTACGAATTAATCTCATCCATTAGAAAATTAATAGATATAACATAAGGACGTGAATCCCCCAATCAGTCAAGATTTAGGTACATCTATAAATTGGCCATCCAGTAATAGAACATAAGTCCTTTTATTTAGAAAATTTAGATTGAATTACTAAATATATTGTAGTTTAGTTCGATGTATCTACAATTCATGGGTGTCTACTCTGTAATCAATATTACAGTGATGAGATAAGATCATTCCACCTAGTATGTAACAGATAACATCACATTTTTATTAAAATAAAGTGTCCAACTTTATTTGTAAACTTCATTTATTTATATATACTTACGTTTAAAATTATATTTTCTGTATATGAACAATTCATATACATGAGTAAAGGACATTGGCTAGTATTGGATTCTTATGATGTTTACTTACAAATATAATAAAGAATGATTTAGTTATAAATAAATGCATAAACCTAAACTATTTCAAATGATGTCATATAGTCACGGATGAATTGCAAAAATTCCTCCCGAATTATATAATAAATTTGAGATCAGTAATAAATCTGTATGTTTAATTTGTATCTTTTGATGTACCAAATAAAGACATCCTGACATTATGTAAATATATGTGTACCGGTATATTGAGGGTATGATTCTTGCATTCTTAGATTTATTATTCATAAATAAGGAATACATTGCTCCTATAAAGAGTCAATGATATCTTCTTATAGAATTATCCAGGACTTGAAAAATACGAGTGCTCTACCATTAGACTACTTTGTGTTATCTAATAGTTTATTATTTGTATTGGTACGAATAGTGGATTTTCCGATGACGTGGTAATGAAACATAAGATAAATATAATTAGAAAGGTAACAAAATGTAAACCATTGACTCTTTATAGGAAAAACCACTATTCATACTAATACAAATAGTAAACCATTAGATAATATAAAGTATTCTAATGGCCAAATACTCGTATATTTCAATAATCGGATAATGTCATAAGAGGATATCATTGACTCTTTATAGGAGCTATGAATTTTCTATCTATGAATGATAAATCTACGCACACAAGAGTCATACTCCCAATATACCGGTAAGCATACTTTTACATAATGTCAAAATGTCTCCCTTTAGTACATCAAAGGATATAAGTCAAACATACGAGTTTATTATTCATCTCAGGATTAAGATGACCACATATAATTCGTCAAAAGTGAATTATTTTATTCAAACAGAATTGTTAATTAAAACAATTTGATCTTGGTATGATCCAATATAGATTCCACCACTAGGAACTATATCAATATCTCTACCCATGTAGTCTCACCTTCGACTACCAAGACAAGCCGTCTCCATTAGGAAGTAGACAACATAACAATCTTAACATGAATAAAGCACCCAACTTTATTCCCTCGATTGCGGATCATATTCTTTAGACTATCATCTCTAAATTCCTGTAATATGCATGTTCTTCTCATTCATGCACGATCTAAAGACTTAGAACGACAGTCTCAGACCATACATTCAACTAATATAAACGTAACGAGGACAATACAAATATATATAAAATAAATAAATCTTTATTAATAGTCAAAATGTCTCAAAAGTATTGTTACATTTATTTCTAAGAACATAAACGCTAACACATAATGCCAGATCGAGATATCCTCCCCACCTCTAACCCTAGGAGGGACACTCAAAACACTCTTATGATCCACAACTCATAGAATGTCCCAAACATTATTATAATCTCATCTTCTATGTGCAATCAAATTATTTACCATAAGTGAAGCCATGTCTTCAGATGGCCTGGTGATAGGGTTGAAGGTTATAGGCCTAGGAATCAACAAGTTCATGTCATGATTCGAATCATGATTCGTAGTTCGTTATAGTATTTTCTCTCATAAAAAATACACATAAATTGAGAATAGTTCTGAATCTATGAACCAAACGTCCACTAAAACTCTTAATGGATGATTCATTGCCAACCTTCCACCATGTACCTTTCATGATAAGGTCTCGTCCAAACACAATACTCCGCCACAGATAGGATGGATTATATCTTACCCGTGCATCGAAGAAGTTGACGGAATCAAAATATTTGGCTTTGAGTATCCAGGCCATTAGTGACGTTGGATATATCAAGATCCGCCAAGCTTGTTTCGCTACTAACGCCGATTAAAGGCCATCAAATCACGGAACCCCATCCCTCCATCAAGCTTGGGCCGGCATAGTTTCTCCATCTTAACTCTATTCTTTAATATAAGGGCAATGTGAATTCAGTTTGGGCCTCAAAAATATGTGCAAGATCCAGTCATATACAGGGCCCAATGCTTGCGTTTCATTTGAGTATCAATTCTAAACAAAATAATATATATGTGATTGGCATTATTTGCAGATAGGGAATATTGGTGAGTTTGTGCTAGGGGAAGGAGTGGACGCTTCAGGTGTTACAACAAAGATATTGACTCACAATTGTTCTCTCAATCTAATAATAGAGAACAAATCTAAGCTCTTTGGGCTTCATGTTCATCCTCCATCCATGGAAATCTCCTTTCAGTGCCTAACTTTTGCTTTTGCACATGTAAGTAACTACCATTATTCTTTACGGGTACATTAGGGTGGAGAATGCTATTTTGCTTCACCGGTAAAAGCCGTGTTTTAACAGTCGGATTAGTCAGGAACAAGTTTGTGTCGTGCAATGTAAATTTTTAATACAAACATGCACAAATCTAAACGGTTAAAAATAATAGTTCTTATCGATAGAGTAAAATAACATTTTCCACCATAAAAATTTCCTATTCTTTTAAACATAAACCATACTTATTAAAAACCTTTTGTCAATAGCCATAGTGTTGTCTTATTATATGTGGTATAATAATAAATGAATATATATACCTTATAATATTAATTCTCCTCATATATACTAGTATATATTTGGCAATGTGATACATACATGGATGTTTTAATTAATTTAATTTGTAGGGTCCTCGAAAGCTATACGCAGGAACAAAAAACAAGGCATTGTACGGAGCATGAAGAGAGATGGAGGACATGTTGGAGTCAGGACAAGGAATGCCATTGATGACCCAGTTTTCCACAATTAAAGCAAAAGACATACTGAAGATCACCCTACACCATAGGGTCGTCATCTCCTAGCTTAATCCTAACCCCCTTCGTAAAGGTTTTGTAACATCTAGGAAGACGTAAATACAAAGAAACATCCCCAGACAACATCCCTTCGTATCCTTATCCACCATAAGGGTGACTCCAATGACGTTGTCGGCCTGATCGGCGATATTAGCACTCTGAGGCATCGTTCACTTCGCGGATTCGAATTTTTAATTTGAGTTGAGATGTGATATTATTATAAATGATGAGCTGAAGGAATAATGAAGGACATTCTCATTGCTTGACGATTGAAGGTACAACAGTGGTGAATATAAAGGAAAGAGCCTAACAAATTCTCTAACAAACTCTACCTAGAAAACACCGCAGCTTGTCTTATTATAGCTGGCAAAACAGAAATAACAAACTAGGAAAAATAAGAAATATTTAATATGCTAATACTCCCCCTCAAGATGGAGAGTACAGGTTATGGATTCCCATCTTACTGAGAAGAAGCTGAAAACGTGTTGGATGAAGGGCCTTGGTAAAGAGGTCTGCGAGTTGATGTTGAGTCGAAACATGCATGGTCTTCAAAACACCGGCTTGAATTCTTTCACGCAGAAAATGGCAGTCTATTTCGATGTGTTTGGTGCGTTCATGATAAACTGGATTGGCTGCAATGTGAAGTGCAGCTTGATTATCACATTATAGGAATGCTGAATCTTGATGAGCAATCTGCAAGTCTTTGAGCAAGCTAAGTAACCATACAACTTCATAGGTAGTATTAGCCATGGATCGGTACTCGACTTCAGCTGAGGAGTGTGACACCACTTGTTGTTTCTTGGATTTCCAAGAGATGAGTGAAGAGCCTAGAAAGATGCAGAAACTAGTGAGTGAACGCTTGGTATAAGGGCATGTGCCCCAGTCCGCATCAGAGAAGGCCTTAAGTTGGAGAGTCGATGTTGAAGAAAAGAAGAGCCGTTGACCCAGAGTCATCTTGACATATTGCAAGATACGCATGGCTGCATTAAAATGAAAAGTACGAGGGGCTGCCATAAACTGGCTGAGGCGGTTCATAGAATAGCTGAGGTCGGGTCGTGTGATGGTGAGGTAAATGAGCTTACCGATTAATCTTCGGTAGCTCGTAGGATCAGTAAGAGGTTCACCATCAGATTGAGAAATCCTTAAATTAGTCTCCATGGGAATAGAGATCGGCTTGCATCCCAAATACCCTGCATCTGACAATAATTCCAGAGCATACTTGCTTTGGCAAATGGAAATGCCAGCAGCTGATTTGGCGACTTCCAGGCCCAAAAAATACTTGAGAGAGCCTAGGTCCTTCATCTTGAAACGCCTACTTAGAGCAGCTTTTAGTGTGTCCACAGCGTTTTGATCATTACTAGCCACGATTATATCGTCAACATACACTAAGAGAGCCAAGAAAACAGAACCATGCGACTTGGTAAATATAGAGTGGTCACAATCTGATTGCATGAACCCTTCTGAGATTAAGACACCTGAAAACTTGTGGAACCATTGCCGAGATGCTTGTTTTAAACTGTAAATAGACTTGTGAAGTCTGCAAATAACATTAGGAGGCAGAACCTCCCCCTTTCCACAAGTATATCCAGGAGGTAAGGTCATGTAGACTTCTTCGGATAGATCCCCGTGAAGAAAAGCATTTGTTACATCAAGTTGGCTTAAAGACCAGCCATAGACAGCAGCTAGAGAGAGCAAAAGTTTAACAGTAACGAGCTTGGCAACAGGCGAGAAAGTGTCAAGGAAGTCAATACCTTCTTGTTGTGTGTACCCCTTGGCCACAAGGCGAGCCTTATATCGTTCAACTGAGCCATCAGATCGAAACTTGGTCTTGTACACCCATTTACAACCCACCGCGTGCTTCCCTTGAGGGAGAGACACAATAGACCAAGTTTTGTTGCTTTCCAAAGCTTGCAACTCAACATCCATTGCATCACACCACATTGGAGAAAGAGCAGCTTGGGAAAAGGTTCGGGGTTCATTATGGGAAGAAATGGCAAAGATGAACTTTCGAAAGGGTGGGGACAATTTATGATATCTTAGGAAGCTAGATATGGGATGAAAGGTGGAATGAAAAAAGTTGATGTTGGAAGATAGAGGAGAATGAGCAGTTAGGTAGAGCAAAAGTTTAACAGTAACGAGCTTGGCAACAGGCGAGAAAGTGTCAAGGAAGTCAATACCTTCTTGTTGTGTGTACCCCTTGGCCACAAGGCGAGCCTTATATCGTTCAACTGAGCCATCAGATCGAAACTTGGTCTTGTACACCCATTTACAACCCACCGCGTGCTTCCCTTGAGGGAGAGACACAATAGACCAAGTTTTGTTGCTTTCCAAAGCTTGCAACTCAACATCCATTGCATCACACCACATTGGAGAAAGAGCAGCCTGGGAAAAGGTTCGGGGTTCATTATGGGAAGAAATGGCAAAGATGAACTTTTGAAAGGGTGGGGACAATTTATGATAGCTTAGGAAGCTGGATATGGGATGAAAGGTGGAATGAAAAAAGTTGATGTTGGAAGATAGAGGAGAATGAGCAGTTAGGTAGCAATGATAATCCGACAAGGAAGAGGGGGGTCTTGTTATACGTTTTGGGCGAGAAACAGGTAATGAAGAGGAGGAGGCAGGGATAGGGGAAGATAGGGAGGAGGTTGGAGGGGGCGATACATCAGAGGGAACTGAGATAGGTGTAGGAAGAACACGGTCAGAGAAAAAATCATGATGAGGGGATGCAGGTTGGGAATGGGCGAAAGGAAAAATGGATTCATGGAACACAACATGGCGGGAAATGTAGATTTTGTTGCTTTCTAAATCAAGAAGTTTGTATCCCTTGTAACCTGGTGGATAGCCTAGGAACACGGAAGCTCATGCACGAGGAGAGAATTTTGTGCGATTGTGTGGCAAAGTTGAACCATAGCACAAACAACCAAAGACACGAAGGTGATTATAAGTTGGCTTTTTATTGTTCAAAAGCTCAAACGGTGTCTTGTTTGAGAGTAATGGAGATGGAGTCCGGTTGATCAAATATACGGCTGTTAGGACACAATATCCCCAATAGCAAAGAGGGACTGAGGACTGAAAAAGTAGAGCTCGAGCAACATTAAGAATGTGCTGGTGTTTGTGTTCCACCACAGAGTTTTGCTCAGGTGTGTCAACACAAGAGTGGTAAGGAGAAATCCCCTTAGAGTGAAAGAAATCAGTGAAAGCTAGTTCGGGGGCATTGTCAGATCACACAGATTTAATAGTGGTGTTGCACTGGTAAACACAAAATTGTAAAAGTCTGGAAAAATGGTAAGAACATCAGCTTTAGTACGCAGAAGATAAATCCATGTAGCTCGCGTACAATCATCGACTATGGTAAGGAAATATTTGTGTCCAGAAAGAGTTGGAACATGAAAAACACCCCAAATGTCTATGTGAATCAAGTCAAAAGGTTTGGATGACATGTTATTATTAGAAACAAAAGAAAGTCGTTTTTGTTTGGCCATGTGACATATTTTGCAGTGAGAAGATAAATGAGGCAAAGAAACTGGAATTTGTAATTTATTATGTAGATTTTGAAGTTTTACATGAGATGGGTGGCCTAGCCTATGATGCCAAATATCACTCTTAGACATTGCAACACATGAAAACGAGAGATTACAAAACGAAATTCCTAACTCAAGAAAATAAAGGTTGCCTTGACGTTTACCCCTCCTAATCGTCGAGCCCTGAATCAGATCCTGAATTACACACGAATTGGAAAGAAAATTAATGCGACAATGATGGCTTAAGGTAAGAGCACTGACACTGAGTAGATTGAAAGAGAACATTGGGGCAAATAAGACATGGTGTAGAACTAAGGATTCAGACAACTTCACAGTACCAACTCGATTAATAGCAACTTTGTTCCCATTTGGTAAAGTGACAGAGGCTGGATTAATAAATGTGGAATGTGAAAAAAGGGAAAAATCACAGCAAACATGGTGCGTCGCACCAATGTCTATTATCTAGGCATCATGAGAAACAAAAGGATGAAAAAGGGAAAAGGCAAAAGAGGGGTTACCAGAAACGTGGGAGATGGAAGGTGTTGGGTCTGTGGGGATCTCAGATGAGTCATGAGCATGAATTTGAAGTTGCGTGCTAAGGTAGGCAATCAGCTGCTGTACTTGATCGGTGGAAAGTGATCCAGATGGTGGCACCATGGCTGTCACTGCTGAAGGGGAGAATTGCTGGCGATTTGGGAAGCCGACAGCTGCTGAGGGGAGAGAGAATTGCTGCCCAGAAAATTGCCGGCGTTTTGGAAAATCGACAGCTGCTGGAGGTCTGGATTGAAGGGAGGTCTGTGGCATTTGGGCTTGTGGGCTTTTGGTCTTGGGCTTGTAACCTGGTGGGTAACTGTGTATCTTGTAACACCGGTCCACTGTATGTCCTGTAAATCCACAATGTGAGCACATTGGGCGATCTCGCCTTGGCCTCCCCGGAGAAAATGGCACGGCGGCGGTCACTGGAGTCGGAAGGAGAGGCGAGGATGACGAGGTGTTGAAAGCCAGAGAATCAGCCGGAGAAGGAGATGCAGACCCGATTGAACGTTGTCGTTCTTCTTGGACGACAAGGTTGAACACTTTTGAGACAGGAGGCAGGGGATCGATCATCAAAATCTGACCACAGGTTCTGGCATAAGATTCGTTTAAACCCATTAGAAATTGCATTACATACTCTTGTTGCTGGTAGTCCATCCAAGCCTTCATACCACCACATTGACATACGGGAATTGGTTGGAAGTTTTTGAGCTCATCCCAAAGAATTTTCAGGCGGGTATAATAGGTGTTGACATCAAGGGATCCTTGCGTGAGGCCATTTAGTTGTTGCTTAATTTGAAAGATCCGTGGAGCATTACTTTGATGAAAGTGATCATGGAGATCCGTCCAAACAGCTTGAGCAGTGTCAAGGTACAGGAGGCTGTCAGCGATCTCCTTGGATACTGCATTGAGAAGCCACGATGTGACCATGTTGTTGCATCGGGACCAAACGCCAGCCGTGGGATCATTCGTGGCATTGAGGGCCATGACCATGGCCCTGTTCCAAGTATTGTAATTAGGACCCGTCAACACATGAGATACGAGGGATAATCCAGGATGATCTCCACTGTGGAGAAAGAAAGGACTATGGATGTTGTCCATCGGAGAAGGAATCGGATTAGTCTGGGAAGAAGTAGTAGAGGGAGGAGAAGGAGGTGTGAGTGGCTGAAAACGGTTGTTGTTGTTCTTTTGACCTCCACGGGCCATTTCTGGGAGAAATCAGAGGGAAAGGAGATGACAGAGCAGCAAAAGGAAAAGACGCTCTGATACCATATTATAAATGATGAGCTGAAGGAATAATGAAGCACATTCTCATTGCTTGACGATTGAAGGTACAGCAGTGGTGAATATAAAGGAAAGAGCCTAACAAATTCTTTAACAAACTCTACCTAGAAAACACCGCAGCTTGTCTTATTATAGCTGGCAAAACAGAAATAACAAACTAGGAAAAATAAGAAATATTTAATATGCTAGTAGACATTTTTTGAGAGTTTTTTACTGTAGCACAAAAAGTTAGATGTGACATTTTTTAAGAGCTTTTTACTATAAAAACCTAAAACTAAAAACTCGAATCGGTGAAATAAATAAAGCCTGAGCCTCCACTGGTAGATTGTGGATTTGAATCCGAAAAGGGCTATAACAAAAATTTTCCTTCTCGACAATGCCCTTACCGTCGTATTCCTTGACAATGAACAGGGACCGATTAAAAGTCCAAGGAGATATCTCCAAGATACGATCTCGTTCTCTTTTTTCCTCTTTTAAACAAGAAAATTCTTGATTCTCGAATCAATCTCTTTCCCATTCTTCCACAGATCCATCATCATGTGCATCAACGCCATCTTGTTAAACGGCTTTTCAGACAATAGTTTACCACTAGACAATAGTGCAAATTGGCCCTATTCTGCCTCATCCCATCGTTATTCACCCCTACCACATTGTCCTCTTCCTCCGCCGTAATAGGCAGAGACTTCCACCAATTTACCATGTCCTCCATCTCAACCAAACAAGAAAAAAAGCAAGCTTTGAAAAACTGAAACTCACACCTCATCCCCGTGAGACATCTACTCTCCTAGAGGAAACCCTAGAGAGACACAATCTTTTCCATAATTGGTTGCAATTTTAAAGACTTGGTTAATTGTTGGCGTGGATAATATTTTTTTGTTTTGTTTATGTATTATTTTAGGGAAGGAGTTTAGAAAAATGAGTAAGATGTCATTAGAGAAGAAGAAGTTTCTTTATCTGATTGAGAAAGTGACTCACATGTTAATGAGCAAAATTCAGAGGATGCATTAAAAGTTCCGTTGCACCTAAGATTGGCATGGCTTTTGATTCATTAGAAGACCTTTTATCCATTACAAGTTCTATGGGCAACAGGAAGGGTTTTAGGGTTAAGAAAAAAACTTTACGTGCTTCACAAAATGGAAAATTGAAGTTTGTTTGCTTTTCATGCTCTGGAGCTCGGAGTGCAAAACCCAAGAAACAAAATATTCTTACTCCAAATTCGCAAACAAAGATAAATTGTCCAGCAAGAATTAATGCTACAGTTTTAGATAGTGGGAAGTGTAAAGTTAATTTCGTTGTGCTTGAGCACAATCATTGTTTACTCCTCAGAAGGCTCCGATTTTATGTTGTCACAAAGAAATAAGTATAGGCGCACAAAGAAAGCTAGAATTAAATGATCGAGCAGGGATTAGTGTTGCTAAAAAATTTCAATCGATTGTAGTTGAAGCTGGCTGTCATGATAAAGTTCCGTTCTTGTAGAAAAATTGTAGAAACCATGTTGAAAAAGCAAGACGATTGCGCTTAGGGTTGGAGGTGCAAAAGCAATTCATGATTATTTTATCAAGATGCAGAGTAAGAATTCTAATTTTTTTATATGATAGATTTAGATGATGATGCTCAAAGAAGACACTTGTTTTGGGCGGCTGCGAGAAGTAAAGCTGATTATGAAGAATTTGGAGATGTAGTTACTTTTGACACTACATACTTAACAAATATATATGACATGCCATTTGCACCTTTTGCAAAATGAAGTTTCGCGAAATGAAGTTTTTCTGGATTAAAAACTAGATTCAACGACAGTTTTATGAAAAACCATCGAGATATGGCAGTTTTTTAAAAATCATTGTCTATAGTTGTCACGTCAACCACTGTAATTTTTAATGGCACGTTTGATGACGGTTTTGTATAAAACCGTTGTTTAATTAGCGTACAGTCATCAAATCCACAAATTTTTGTAGTGTTGTAAGGGTGAATCATCCCTGACAGTCGGTGTTGCTTGGATGCGGACTGCTATCAAGCGAAGATACGATAACCTTTAGTTGGTTGTTCAGGACATAGCTTGCATGTATGTCCAATCGTGAACCGAGGGCTATAATTACGGATCAAGACAAAGCAATGCAAAAGGCTATTGGAGTTGTCTTCCCGGAAAGTCAACATCGTTGGTGTTTGGGGCATATGATGAAGAAGTTATCGTAGAAGTTTGCATCCTTCAAATCATATGAAAAGTTGAAACATGCATTGCTGGTTGTAATTTATGATTCTACAAAGAAAGAAGAATTTGAAGAAAAAAACGTGGGGGATTTCATAAAAGAATTCAACCTTTTGGACAATGCATGGTTGAATAGTTCATAAGAAGAAAGGCATCGTTGGGTACCTGCATTTGTGAAGGATATTTTTTGAGCAGGCATGTCAACAACTCAACGTAGTGAAAGCATAAATGCTATTTTGATGATTATGTGAATTCAAAAACACTTTAGGACAATTTGTTGAGCAATATGGTAACGCATTAAGAGAGAAGATCGGAAAGGAAAGCCTTGCCAATTTTCAATTGTTTAACACATTTAGTACTTGTGTTACACATTTTGAGATAGAAAAATAATTCCAAGAGGTATATACTCATGCTAAGTTTAAAGAGTTGCAAATGGAGATGACGGGAATCTTTATTGTGATGTATCTTGTCCTGATTTGTTAAATGATAAATTTAATGTGCTTGAGACAGTATTTGTTGGAGATGTGGAGAAAGAACTGACTTATGATATTCAATTCGACAAAGAGAAATGTGAGATCGAATGTGCTTGTCGATTGTTTGAGTTTAAAGGAATTTTATGTAAACATGCTCTATCTATTCTTATAAAGATGCATGTTTAAAAAAAAAGAAAAGAAAAAAAAGCCTGAAAAGTATGTACTGAACTGTTGGTGAAAGGACATAAGGAGATCACATACAAGGCTTAAATTCAGCGATGATGGTTGGATAACGATATCATAGTCCAGTAGCTGTTCAAAGACATTTGCTTAGTTTGGTAATCCTGTGGATTTTAAAAAAAGTGCTTTTAGCTGTGCTGAAAAAAAAAGTAGCTGTTTCAAAAAGTAGCTAAGTGTTTGGTAAATTATAATTATAGTAGCTGTGCTGATTCTAAAATCAGTAAATAGCGTTTGGTAAATTTTGATGTGGAATTGCTGTGAGTATGTAAAATGACCAAAATAGATATGTTATGAAATTTAAATATATATAATTGTTTTTGGTATTTAAAAATACTTGTTTAACTTTAAAAAAAAAACCATAATGTTATGATTTTAAATTTTTTAATAATAAATTTATGATAATTAATTTTCTTTTTTTCATTCCTTCATTCACAATATAATTACAGCTAAAAATAGCATAATGATAAATTGTCAATCTTATTAACACAACCAAATACCATATGGTTGCAATCACCCGACCTATATCTTTTACTACTTCAAAATCTACATTTGTATAATGCTACAAAAAAGTAGCCACAGAAGTAATTATAATTTGTAGGAATACTACACAAAAAAGATTTGAGTCTTAAGCCTAATCTGTAAGAATGTATTTACTTTTCAAGTAACTTACTATCAACAGCCAACAGACGAGCAATTTTATCCAATTTGGCGATAAAATATTCTCTCCTCATCTCAACAGCAAAATTACTCTGTTCTAAAAGATGTCGTTTACTCTTAACAAATATGAGGACGCTATTTTCCAAAATAGCATTTGAAATTTGAGCAAGAACTCCTTCGAGAAAAAATAAGCTTCACTATCAGCTCTCACCCTTGACACATGTTGACTTGTCATACTCTCAAAGCAAAATCAAACAAATAAATCTTGAACAGAAGAAATACCTACTATATTATTAGCAAAATCGATGATCCAACAGAAGAACATAAGCCAAACAACAAATCCAGTTCTCTCCAAACGCTAAAACAATCCACTGCCGCAGATTATCGCTACTGCAGAATATTGGAACAACTACTTGCAACGGGTAGATAAAACATGAACAGAGGAAAAACTGCATCAAGGCATACATCCATAATACAACTAAATACTAAGCCAAATCAGAACTTGCGGCTGGCCAAGCTTGCATCCCGCATCTCCCATGCAGGTCTGCTTTCCCTTGCAATATCCGTCTTGATTGCCCGCTCAATTGGTTTAATGGCAAAGAAGAACTACAAAAAACAAGGCAAATTGAAAGCAATTCATTGAATCAGGAAAGAGAAACAAAATTTAAGATCTTTCTTCCCCAAGAAAAAGCGAAAAGAAAATTTCCACGGGCTTACTTGGATTAATAAAATCAAATGAATGAAGGTCTTCCCCCTCTCATTGGGGTTTTGCCATTCAATTAACTTCGTATCAACAAAAATAGACTTGCTTCCATTCAACGCCACTTCCGTGATTTTTTCAACTAAATAAGAAATCCAAGCAATTCCACTCGGAAGAACTTATTTCCAAAGAATAGCCAATCTTGTCAATAACTTGAAAAGGATAAACAAAAGCTTCACAAAATGCGTTGACCAAAACCCCTTGGATTGAAAGCTCAAAAACACAATATTATGTTATAATTGTTGAACTATTAAAAAAAAGAAGAAGAAGAAGAAAAGAACAGTAACTTCAATATGTAAGGATAACTAAAGCTCGATTCCAGATTCGTTAGCCAAAACTGTTGGTAATGGCTCTCACAACCTCCTTGTCCAAGTTATCAACTCTGCAAAATGCAACACACTGGCTTTGTGAAAAAAATGATAGAAAGCAATACTCAAAACCTTCAAACGAAACTAAAACAGTAATCAACCAAGCAAAGAGAAAAGGACAACAACCTAAAAAGGACTAATGTTAGTGAGCAAAAATCATATTAAAAAAAAAACTATTTTTTGTCCAAAGAAAAAAAGAATTCAAGATTATAAAATTATGACTAAAGGGAAAAAATAAATAAATAAAAGTTCAACCTCCTGCTTGAGTTTTCCCAGCAATTCGAGCAACTTGGTCTGAGTGGCAAGTGCAAATGAATTAATCCCTGACCATTCTTTGACACTTTGGGCAGCCACTTCTCAGTCTAATTCTTAACTATTCCTAAATTTAAGATAAAAGAAAGAAATAAACCAAACATCAATGATTCAACTAAAAAAAATGAATTAAAAAGTAACGATAGCAACACAGGCACAGAGTCGACAATCCTCATACAAGTCGTCCGGCATAAATTTCTTCCAATATCAAAAACCCTTTTCACAGTAACAAAAGAAACAAGCAAGATTTACAAAAGGCCTAAAGAAAAAAAAAACAAAAAAACCAATTGCCAAACCAGCAAACGGAGCACACAAAACCCAGATTTGGGTTTAGTGAGAAAACTGTTAAACAAAATAACAAGAGCAAATAACAGCCTTCTACTTACGCATATTGCAAGACAAAAAGAAATAATCTTGACCATTTCTTTTCCGTTCTCCCTGTTTCTTCAATGGCATTCATACTAACGGAGCCTATGCCCAGATGCTGAGGGAGGGTGAGGCGAGAGAGCACGAGAGGAGGCTGAGAGGCTGAGGCGAGAGAGCACGAGCGAAGGTTGAGAGGCTGAGAGTTTCAGGGAGGGGCTGAGGAGATGTGTGCACGAGGACGAGGGAGAGATGGGTTATTTTGGGAATAACCAAAATTTTATTAATGTATTCCTTCAGATTCCCGCACAATCTGAAATCAGAAGCAGCAAGTGAGCTGCTTCTGATTTCAGATGGAAAATAGCTTTTAGATTCTTTAAGAATCTATTTTTATGTGTTTACCAAACATATTTTTGAGCTTCAGCTGAAAAAAAAAGTGCTTTTGGCTTCTTAAAAGCATTACCAAACGGAGCCATTGTCGACCGCCCACCAAGAGAAAGGTCTCCAATGTTGAGAAATCCATTTTGAAGAATAAAAAGGTTCATGATAAAAAGAAAAAGTAAGAAGAAAGAAAACGAATTGCAGGTATGATTTAAATTTGAGTTTTTTTAAAAATATTGGAGGTTTTTTTAAAATTTTTTTTTTTTTTTTTTTTTTTTTTTTTTTTTTTTTTTTTTTTAATATATGTAATATACTACAAAATGTTATAATAAACTTATTCATTTTGCTAAGATCATCATACATTTTTATTTTTCTTATAGAAAACCAAACTTATAGCAGAAGCAGCAGGTGAAGAAGTTAACAAAAGAAAATACAATTCCTCGTCTACACCACTTGAGATGGGAGCCAAAGAAATGATGCACTTAGAAGTACAAAGAATATAAAAAATATTAACTTCATTTATTTTATATTATAAAACATATTTATTCTTGTATTTTTTTTAAATGGAGCAAGAAATGCAATTTATTCCCCCTTATACTATACATCCAAGCCAAGAAACAACTACAACAACTGCATGAGCTTATTTTCCACAATTAGGACCTTACTTCCTTTCAAACCCTAACATTCAAGGTAAATATGGCTTTGCTATTATATTTTCATTATCTCACATAAGTCAAACAGATATTTATTATGCCATCTTCAGGTTTTCATCTTCCAAGTAAAGCAACTAGCGTAATATAAAATCAAGGTTTACATACGCAATATAATCATGACAAATGATTTTATTGCAAAAGGAAGAATATCAAGGACTTTTGTTAAACTTCATGCAAATGAAAAGTAGATGCATGCTTGTAATACAGTTTCCTTTGAGCGTTCAATTGTAACAAATTTCATTGTGCTTTTTATCATTGGTGGAGTTGGGTTATCTTTTGGGATTTTTTTTAAGCTCCTATGCGGGGGTTTTTTTTTTTTTTTTTTTTGGTGCTTTGAATAACTTTATTAGAATTGTTACTTTGTGGACTCCAAAATATCTAATGGATTTCCAGTTATCTTAAGAATACTATTTTTCCCTTTATTTTTTTCTGGTTAAAAGTGTGGTTGGTGAAGTAACTGAAAGAAATTGTAACAGATAAACAATGAACTCTATTTCTTACTTTTTTTGTTTTGTTTTTTTTTTTTGTTTTTTTGTGTTTAGCTATACTCCACGCTAAAGAATAAAACAAAAAAGGGTAACAAAATCAGACGTAAATTTATTTTTCTATAACATTTAATTTTGATGGAAAAAATATAACGTTTGAGTGTGTGTGTGTGTATAGGCGTTGGATATAGTCGGCCGCGTTTTCTATACGGCCGGAGATGGCGAAAACTTATTCGCTGAGAGAGTGCAAGTGGTAGAGTTGTACCTGAGGACAA
>NW_010358327.1:0-2078 GCF_000414095.1 Morus notabilis | reverse complement strand
ACGGGCCTAATTGGGCCTGTGCATATTATTGCAGCTTTAGGTCGCAGTCTAAAGTTGCTGCAACCCTAGGGGTCTTCTTCGACCCCTAGGTGGACAGTGGACCAGTAGCCAAACGACCGCCAGTTGCAGATGCCGCGGCCAGATGGCTGCGCCTGTTCTTTTCCGGTCCAGCCCAACGGTTGCGGCCAATAACTCCTGACACATGCGGCGGCAAAGGGTGCCGCCAGCTAACACTGTAAAAAAAAATTCTTTCGGTAGCCTTAGGTTGCCGTTCTCTTTTTTTTTATTCAGCCACCGCTGTCCTTGCCAACTCTGCCAATAATGGTTGTCGCCGACCAATTAACCTATTAGGTTAAAGATTAACTGAAATTGCACAAAAAATTTTGAAACTATAATATCCAATTTTTCATAAATTTCATCCGAAATCATGGAAGAAAACCACAAAAAGAACATCCAAAATTGTTCTCAAATCTAGCAATACCAAACCCGGAGTTGTTAAATTTGATAACACCAAAATATAATCATGGATCGAAAATAAATTCGATTCTCAATGATTCAACATGAAGAGGTTCTGATACCACTTGTTAGAAAATATCCTTTTGGTGAAAACTATCTCCCAATAAAATTCAAGAATGTTCATGTTGGATCGCCAAGAATCAATAGATCAATAAGCGGAAGCGTACCTAAATTCATAACAATAAATTACTCTCTTGAGCCTTGCGGTTTGCTTTCCAGATCAATACGTTTTCCTAGAGAATTCTTTAGCTTTCTCACTGATCTCTTTCTGATGATGGGATGTCAGAAAGAATAGAATGTCACGTGTGATCTGGGGACCATAACCCTTATATATAGATAACCTCCTTGTTATCTTTTGATATTTTTATTTTAGCCCATCATAACAATAAAAATTACCTTTATCACTCTGTTTGGTAAGAAGGAAAGAAAGTGGGAGGGAAAAGAAAACTATAATGCATAGAAAATTAGAATAATATAAAAAATTTTGATTTTTCCTTGACTTGTTTGGTATGATAGGGAAGAAAGAAAATGAATCTACCTTCCCTTATTTGGTATTGGAAGTGAAACTAAAGGCAAGGAAAAATTATTATTGGTGTAATTACTTTTTTGCCCAAATGAAGACTATTTTGGATGAAAAATGAGGACAATTCAGTAATTTGACTTCATTTGTGTAGTTATCCATATTTTTCTTCCTAAAATCCATACACTTTTGAAGGGATTGAATATGGTGGGACCCACTAATAAAAATTTCCATTCAATTTTCCTTTCCTTCACAATTTCCTTTCTACCAAACAAACTAACTTTCTAATTTCCATCCAAAAATTCCTCCAACATTTTCTTTCCTTTCACTTTTCATTCATACCAAATAGATTGTAAGTCTCTACACATTAAAAACTCACATCCTATCAGATATATTAAAGCTCAAATTACTTAAACTTTAACATATCACTTTTAAATGGACTTAATTTTATATGACAGTTTGTAACACATAATTATTCACATATAAGCTCAATGTTGGATTAAAGATCCAACATATTGGTGATTATATATCATCAATTATTATAAAACATGAATTCTAAATAAAATATTAATTAGGAAACATGTTATAACTGACGAGAAATTATCTAAAAATATAGTATTCATTATATCAAAATAAAATTACGAGTATATAATGAGACAAAAAATTACGAGTATATAATGAGACAATTTTCTTTGCATGCAATACGATATAAAGTTTTACTTTGTGCAGTGATTATAGGTCTTAATCAAACAAATAATTTACAACTAAATTTAAAAAAATTTAAACTCAAGTTACAACTTTATTTAAATTTACGTTTTTTTAAGTTTTAATTTTATTCAATTTTATTCAACTTTATTCAAATTATAACTTTAAACTCAAGTTATAATTTAAATTTAATTTAAAAATTATACTCATATAACACTCTAAAAGAACAACTCTTGTAATTTTCGATGTTAAGGTTCCTCTCGAATCTCTTTCTGCCTCTAAAAGATATTTTTTTTTGGTAGAGAGTAATGATTGGTTGATGCATGGTCCGGACGCC
>NW_010358326.1:0-920 GCF_000414095.1 Morus notabilis | reverse complement strand
AAATTAACAAACATCCATATACAAAGAAGATAGATTCTTAGGGAATACACTATTACGCACAAGTTCTAATAATTCACGAATATTATTATTTTAATTATGGGTTCTTAGTTATTTTGACTGAATAAATTTTATCGATGGAATAAGTAAGTCATAATTCATTGGTTCATTGTATCATTAACTATTTCTTTATTTTTTGTTTTGGTGCGAGGAACTTATCATGAATTCACTGATTTCTGCCGCTTTCGTTGTCGCTGCTGGATTGGTTGTAGGGCTTGCTTCTATTGGACATGGATTTGGTCAAGTACTGTTGCGGGACAAACTGTAGAAGGGATCGCGAGACAACCAGAGGCAGAGGGAAAAATACGAAGTACTTTATTACTTAGTCCGGTTTTTATGGAAGCCAAATAGGGAAGTATGGGAAAAAAAATAACCCTTGATTTGGAAGTGGAGCGGCGGTGCAGAAAGTTCCCCCATCCCTACCCCGCTTACATATATTGTTACAAATGTTTGAGTTTTAATTTTGTTTTGAGACTTTGGCATCTTATTATTAGAATTAAGTTGTTTGGTTGGGGGATTCGTATCCCGATTCGAATCATAGTTCGTAGTTCGCTACAGTGTTTTCTCTCACAAAAAATACACATAAATCAAAAATAGTTATAATCTCATGATTCTAATCCATGAACCAAACGTCTTTGTAGATTTAACATTAAGATTTCAATTTATTTTTTATAAGATACTAGTTTAAACTGTAGAAAAGTTTAATAGCATTCTATAAAAACCATTGATAATGTAGTATAAATATATTTCCTAAAAAAAAGTAGAAAAGTGAGGAGGAAAAAATGATGGACCAAAAAGATGTAAATAAAAAAGGAAGGAAGCACTAAAAACTAAAACAAAATGCAAAATGCGAGAAAAGAATG
>NW_010358325.1:0-1848 GCF_000414095.1 Morus notabilis | reverse complement strand
TTAGCACTCTGCATGAGAAAAAGAGAGACAAGAAATCTATCAGAAGAGGAAAAAAAAAACAAAAACCGCACTGTTTAGTGGGGTGATGGGATAGAAAAAAAGAATAATTTATCTTTAAGAGTGGTTAATTATTTAATTAAAAAAATTATAAATTAAAAATAAAGAATAAAAATCATAAATCATATACTTTTAAAAAGTATTTATCACAATGAGATATGGGATAGTTAGGGTGGTGCCACTAGGTTGTAATATTATGGGCTTTAATTCCCCAAATGTTTTGGTGACTAACATAATTTTTTTTTTTTAAATTTTATTTTAGTATCATCTGTTATATTAAAATTTGAGTTTGATACTTTACGTTTTTAAAAATTTTATATTAATACCTCGACCTTTTAGAATATTTTTTTTTAGTACCTCTGAGCCTTTTTTTGGGACACGAAAAGACAAAATTGTCTTTATTATAAAAATTCATCTGTTGACCAGAATTTTGAAGGAAAAAAAAGAATTTTAAAAATTATTATACTTATAGAGCATAATCTTTTTTTAAAAATTCATATCTTCAAAATCTATTTTTAAAATCAATTTTTTTTCAAAATTTTAGTCAACGAATGAATTTTTACAATAAGGATAATTTTATCTTTTTAAGTCCTAAAAATAGCTTCGAGGTACCAAATAAAGATTTTATAAAAAGTCATGGTATCGGCATTAAATTTTTAAAAATAAATAGTACTAAACTCAAATTTTGATATAATAAAGGATACCAAAATGAAAAATGAAAATTTCCCATTTTCTTTTTTATTTTTTGGCTTAATTACATCATTCCACCCTAAATTTATTCTGATTTGCGCTCTATAACTTTCAATTTTAACAACTTGCATTTAAATTTAAAAACGTGTAGCAAATCACTCCCGTTGATAACCACGTTTTTTTTTAAACGAAAATTGGCGTGTGACTTGGATACGGGACGGGTTGTTAATTAATAGCATTATTGATTTTTAAATTTAAGGTGTAAATTGTCAAAATTAAAATTCGTGTGTTAAATTGCAATTTTGTGATAAGTTCATAGGGCAACGATGCAACACATATTTTGTTGAAACAAAATAGACTACTCACTATTGTGATAGTCATGTCTATTTTGAATGTCATCGTACGGTGTTACATGAGTGTTGCACTCTATTTTCTCTACTTTAATGGGAAATTAAACGAAATATAATTAACACATAAATTATGACCTACTTCATATGGTTATGGCATGTTTAATACGTCCACTGATCAATTCTTTTTTTATTCAAGAAAAAACACATGAAATTTTAATTACATAATTTAGAATATATATCATGTATTTTCAATAGACAATAAAAATTTTGAAAATTGAATATTCGTTTAAAAAATTAATTAAAAAATTTATTACTTAGGGTATTTATAAAAAAGATTTATTTGTTTATTGATAAATTTATTTGCTTTCTCTTTATTTAATCTCTTTGTTTTTTAATATTTAAAATAATTTTTAAATATAACTATTAAGGTATTTATACCATTTTTAACAATTTGACCAATTAAAATTCAAGGGACAATTTTGAAACAACTTAAAACATGAGTAATACCTTTTAGATTATCAAAATATATGGATAAGTAAATTATTTACTATGAGTAAATAATTTATTTGCAATAGCATATTATGGCCCCGTTTATTTAACCAATTTGAGTTTTACTACAGTAAAAAGCTCTCAGAAACAGTCACGTCTAATTTTATTTTTTTACTACAGTAAAAAACTCACATAAAATCACATTTCAACTCAAATTAACGAACTAAACAGACCTTATATTTATTTCAAAATATTTTATAAC
>NW_010358324.1:0-822 GCF_000414095.1 Morus notabilis | reverse complement strand
GGGTTTAGGGTTTAGGGTTTAGGGTTTAGGGTTTGGGTTTGGGGTTTGGTGTTTAGGGTTTCGGGTTTAGGGTCTAGGGTTTAGCGAGTAGTATCTAGGGTGTAGGATTTAGGGTCTAGGGTGTGGGGTTTAGGGTTTAGGGTTTAGCATTTGGGGTTTGGAGTTTGGAGTTTGGGGTTTAGGGTTTAAGGTGTAGGGTTCAAGGCTCGGGGCTCAGGGCTCATGGCTCAGGGCTCAGGGTCGGGGCTCAGGGTTCAAGGTTTAAGGTTCAGGGTTCAAGGTTCTGGGTTTGGGGTTTGGGGTTTAGGGTTTAGGGTTTGCGGTTGGGGGTTTAGGGTTTAGGGTTTAGGGTTTAGGGTTTGGGTTTGGGGTTTCAGGTTTAGGGTTTCGGGTTTAGGGTCTAGGGTTTAGCGAGTAGTATCTAGGGTGTAGGATTTAGGGTCTAGGGTTTAGGGTGTGGGGTTTAGGGTTTAGGGTTTAGCGTTTAGGGTTTGGAGTTTGGAGGTTGGGGTTTAGGGTTTATGGTTTAGGGTTCAAGGCTCGGGGCTCAGGGCTCATGGCTCAGGGCTCGGGGCTCAGGGTTCAGGGTTTAGGGTTCAAGGTTCAGGGTTCAGGGTTTAGGGTTTGGGGTTTGGGGTTTGGGGTTTGCGGTTTGGGGTTTACGGTTCACGGTTCAGGGTTTAGGGTTCAGGATTCAGGGCTCAGGGCTCAGGGCTCAAGGCTCGGGGCTCGGTGTTCGGGGTTCATTGTTTGGGGTTCGGTGTTCGTGGTTTGGGGTTCTGGAAACGGGGTTTGGGGTTCGGGGTTTGGGGTTCAGTGTTC
>NW_010358323.1:0-1005 GCF_000414095.1 Morus notabilis | reverse complement strand
CTTCTTCTTCTTCTTCTTCTTCTTCTTCGTCTTCTTCTTCTTCTTCTTTGTCTCTGAATCTCTGCGCCAATAAGTACGTCTGCCCTCAAATTTCCCTCTCTGTCCTCAAATTTCCCTCTCTGCCCTCAAATTTTCACATCTCTCCCTCATCTTGTTGGCTGATTCTCCACCTCTGTTCCACCCTCTTCGCCTATTTCTTGTATGTTTTTTTCTTCTCTCGACAGTGAGTTTTCAGATTTGGAGCAACTCTCTCTCAAAATAGCGACAAGGTAAGGAGCAACTCTCTCTCTCGACAGTGAAGCTTTCCTCTTCTTCTCAACGATTAAAGCCATTAAGTCCTTCAGGTCTATTTACTGCTTATGACTCTCTTACATGTCTAAAGTTGAATAGAGATTTTAGTATTTGAACTATATAAAGCTTAATCTCACTTCAGTAGATATGCTATAAATCTTTGGAGCATGATGTGCTATGTGCCTAGGTTGTGGTTGTTGATGTTGCATTTTTATTAGCATTGTAATGTTACTTTTAGATTTGCTTGTGGTTTTGAGTTGATTTCCATTGGGCACTTTAAGGGGATTGCCTTTTAACGGTTGTTCTATAAAATGCATTCAAGAGAGGCCACGAGGGGATTTGTGAGTTGCCTGGACTTGGGCTGTGGACGTACTATTGTTTGTTAGTTCACTACATTCCACCTTTAGGTCTAATAAAAATTCAGCTTTCTTTTGCACCTCTACAGATGGAATGTGGGAACATTGTAATTTTGATGGGTTATTAACATAATTTCAATTTGTGACAGTGTTAGTTTTTACAAGTTTGCCTATGGGCCAGTACTGTAATTTATTATGTCAACATGTTAATACAATATATTTGCAATATCTCATGCTAGGTTGGCATTTTGTCTTGAACTATTGTAAAATGATGGCTATGAAAATACAAAGTGAAATTACTTTCTGTTTCAAGCAGAAGTCGAATGTGAGAAGCTTTTTTAGGGTGAACTAAATGTAA
>NW_010358322.1:0-1700 GCF_000414095.1 Morus notabilis | reverse complement strand
TTTCACAAATAACAAATTACATCCTACTTTATGGACACATTTCCAACACCCATACACACTTCTGGATAAAAATATAAATGCTGAGAATATTTAAATACCTTGGAATTACTCAACTTTACACGTCAGAAATATTTATTAATTAATAACCAATTAATTAATTCAGATCAGGCACACTAATAAATCTCAATTATCTTAATTAATCTCATTTAATTCTTCAGGGTGTTATAGATATTTTGATTGTGGAAGCATGTATGGTTGAGGAATCCAGTGACAACTGGGTCATAGATTCTGGAGCAACTAATCATGTGTGTGTTTCTCTCTAGGGGTTCAAGCAAACGAGAAGTCTTCTTAATGAAAGCTTCACCTTGAAGATGGGCGATGGAACTCTAGTGTTGGCTGAGGCAGTGTGAGACGTCCATCTTTATTTTGATAGTTATAGGAGTTTATTTTTGTGAGACTATTTTTATGTTCCTCAATTTAAGAGGAATCTTATTTTTATTGCTTGTTTATTTAAGGATTCTTATTCAGTTTCTTTTAATAATAAAGTTGTGATTCATAAAAATAAGTCTTTTATCTATGATGGATGGATGCAAAATAATATATATTTTATCAAATCTAAGATGGACTCACTGCTAAACACTAAAGTTATTAATAACTCTAAAAGGCTTAAAACTTCGCACTCTAATGAGACATATCTTTGGCATTTGTGACTTGATCACATTAGCCTTAATAGGATACAGAGGTTGGTAAAGGATAGACCTTTAATCTCTTTAAAGATTGGGTCATTACCCTAATGTGAGTCTTATTTGGAGGGCAAAATGACCAAAAGACCTTTTGGGTCTAAGGACAATAGGGCTGAAGATGTTCTTGAACTTGTGCATAGTGATGTTTGTGCTCCTATGAACATCAAGACAAGAGTAGAGTATGAGTATTACGTCACTTTTATCGATGATTACTCAAGATATGGTTATGTGTGCCTGATGCACCACAAAAGTGAAACTTTTGAGAAATTCAAGGAGTTTCGGGCTGAAGTGGAAAAGTAATTGGGTAAACCCATAAAGGCACTTCGATCCGATCGTGGTGGAGAATACCTCTCTGATGAGTTCACTGGATACTTATTAGCGAATGAGATTCTATTCCATTTGACTACAACAGGCAGTCCAAATGGTGTAGCTGAGAGAAGAAATAGGACCTTGTTAGACATGGTACGGTCCATGATGAGTTATTCGACATTGTCTATATCTTTTTGGGGATATGCTTTACAAACTGCATGTTATCTTCTGAACAGCGTGTCAACAAAGTCAGTTCCTAAAACTCCTTACGAGTTATGGACGGGCAAGAAGACATCCTTGAACCATATTCGCATATGGGGATGTCCTGCACATGTCCTGGACAAGGATGCGAACAAGTTGGAAGCACGTTCAGAAGTGTGCATTTTTGTAGGTTATCCGAGAGGGATGAAAGGGGGTTATTTCTATAACCCCAAGGAAAATAAAGCCGTGGTTTCAACAAATACAACATTCCTTGAGGAAAGTTACATGAATGACTTTAAGCCTCGTAGTAAAGTGGTACATGAGAAAATGTCAAGTGACTTGATCATATCGACAATTCCTTTGGAAACCGATCGAATTAGAGTATAAAAGGAAACCCAACAACAACATAAGGGGCTTCGGCATAGTGGGATGATCATACATGAACCT
>NW_010358321.1:0-1252 GCF_000414095.1 Morus notabilis | reverse complement strand
CAAAGTTGATGACTCTGCGTTTTCCTTTAATTAGCAGGCAAAACAAGCTAATGTATTATTGTGCTTTTTCTAGAATAGTTACATATAAATATGTGAGAAAATGTCTTTTAGAATCCCACTAGTGTAATATTATTTATTATGATAACATTTATAAGTGCCCTTCTCATGAGAAACAATAAATCTAAAAATGTAATGCGTTTTCAGTGCTACACGTGATTCTTATAGTGAATAGACTGTACAACACATATCTTCCTTGTTAATATAAGCCATTTTTTGACTCTCAACTTTTACCGATACATTCTATATAGTTTCTACTCTCTAAAGAAACGAAAACTCTTGTGATTTCGCGTAACACTTTGCGGTTCAGTTGGTTAATAACTGCCGATTTAGTCATTCATTTTACGGAAAACATAGCCGATTTAATTCGAGTTGAGATGTGACTTTATGTGAGAGCTTTTTACTGTAGTAAAAAAGTTAGATGTGATTGTTTCTGAGAGTTTTTTACTGTATTAAAATTTAAATTCTAAACTCGAATCGGTAAAATGAACAAGGCTATGTTTTCCGCAAAATATAATATTTAGAGAAATTATTATCGCTCGTATTCTTTGGAGTCAAATTAATAGAACTGATCGTGATATGATAGCATATATGGATGACTCTTATCTCCTACGTGACATAGATGTTTTGAGAATGAAAGACTTGTGTATGCCATGATTGCTGTTTGGCCATTAAAAGAATGTTCAACTTCGTTTAGTATTGGTTCTAAAAGCAAAATCAATAATCACGCCATTGGGAAACTCAACAGCTCTCAACTTTTGCATTCCAATGGTAGATAATGCATTTTAGTCACATCCGAATCAACTACACATATGCAAGTACATATTATACATCTATATGTCGTTTTCAAATCCTTGTTTCGTCAGCAATTATTTCTACATGTCATACGAATTTTGGCGTATTATTTAAACTCTCATATTCAAGAAGAGCTAAACTAGCTAGCAAAACCTTATTGGGGGGATACCTGCTCGAGTAAAAGCCTTCCCGGCAAAAAGCCTCACAAATCAATAATGGCCTCCTAGCGGTCTGTTTCTTCCATTTCTTGTCAACATGACAAACTATAGGATAATCCTTGCACAATTGTTTAAGCAAATAATTTTACACAGTCTTTCCACATTATATAGCCCCACTAGAAAGTAATTACTTACACGCGTGAATGTCTCTCCAGCTTCTCCCTCTCTCTCTCTCTCTCTCT
>NW_010358320.1:0-7628 GCF_000414095.1 Morus notabilis | reverse complement strand
CTAAATAGTTATCAATTATTAATTCTTAATATATTAGTTTAAGATTATTCATTACATGTACTCAAAACAAACATAAGTGTAACCAAACACGATTTCACTTTTTTATTATACTCAAACCAATCTCTTGAAAGACCACCAAACATAATTTCAGAATTGGTTCCAAAATGATTTTTAAAACAATCTCATTTCTTTTTTGTACCGAAAATAATACCATTTTGAAAACATTACCAAACGGGCCCAAAATTTTCCCTCCAAAATTTAGGAGAAATTAATTGCTCTTCAAATTTAGTTCTCGAAATTTTTGTTTACAAAATTAGTTTGAGGACCAAATCTTCACAAATCTAAAAGTTAAGGACCTTTTGTGTAATTAATCCTAATTAAATTACCAATTCATTTAAAGGGTTATTTTAATTTTTATTCAGAGCTCGATTGGCAGAGTTTTTACTTTTATTTTTGCTTTTAGTCAGAGCTCATTTGTAAGTGTGTAGAATAAAAGAGCTTAATGGGTCAAAAATATATTTTAAATTTTCTAATAAGCAATATAAGTATTAGAATAAAGTTTATAGTGTCTTAATGAAACTCTGGTATAAGGTTTAAAGTCTATCAGAATTGCGCTTTTTAGAAGTTACATTTTGTGGCTTTGATAGAAAACTCTTCTAAAAAACCGAAGCGCTTCTGACAGATCATCTAAACACTTTCAGAAGTAGCTTTTAAAGATAAGAAGCTAAAAACAACTTTTAATAAGCTCTCTTAAACATGACCTTAATAAGATTTCTTCTTATTGAGTTTCTCATTCTAATATGATTTCTTTTTCTATTTAATAGATAAAATATTATCCTTCTTCTTCTTTTAAGAATAGGCAGGATTACCAAAATACCCTTAGATTTATGTGTTTTCTGTTAGAAACCTTAACAGAAGGGTTTTTGTTTTTTTGTTAATGATTTATACTTGAGGAGGAATGGATGTAATAACTTGAAGATTGGGGGGTAAAATGTTACAATGTCATAATGCAGGAAGAAGTTTTGTAATTAATCCTAATTCTTTGTTTGGAAAAGATATTATCAAGAATAATGCCACTATAATAAATTTTACTCTAAAGCCCCTATGTTTCGTATAAAGAGAGTTTGGTTTCAAAACCCCTCGGGCTTTTCATGTAATTCTTTGCTTCATGCCATTGTTGACAAAAGAGTTTTTGACCCTTTTGAACCTTTCAACTTGATTTGGATTTCTAGTCTTCCTCATAGGGTTAAAGTTTTTATTTGCCATGTTTTTCATGGAAATTTAAGTACCTGCGATATGTTGCAAAGGAGAAACCCCTCAGGGCTCTTTCTCCTACTTTGAGTGTTCTGTGCAAAAATATAGGGAATCCTTGAACCATATTCTTTGCATTGTCGTGTGGCTAGGGAGTTATGACACTTTTCTGGAAGCAAGATTATTGTGGATTTCTTTTGCTCATTGTCAAATAGAGATGCAAGAACGGGCCGGCCCAACCCGGCCCCGCCCATTCTCCTTAGGCCCCCGTGGACCGTGAGTCGGGCCGGCCCAGCCCACGAATTTTGTGGCCGGGCCGGGCCGGGCCGTATAAAAATTACATCAGCCCAACCCACACCACGGGCCAATTTTACGTGTGTCAGGCTGAACCATGCCGTGGGTCAAGATGAGCCGTGTCATGGGCCTTGAATAGGCCCATTCAAGGCCCATCATGGGTTTAGATGGCCTAGTTCATCTAAGTATGCAATTTTTTATTTTTTATTTTTTATTTTTGAATTTTTAAACAAGTTAATAAATATAAAAGTTTGAATAGTCAATGAAAATATGAAAAATGATATTTTATTTACAATTGTCTCATTAAATAAAAACCTTTCTAAGGAAAATCCAGTGGAACAAAACCTTGATAAGGAAAAAAAAGTACAATCATGATAATTATACATAAGATGTTTACAAAATTACTTAAAAAAAGAAAAAAAAATGAAGATATTATGGGCATAGATGGGCTGGGCTGGGCTGGCCTATTATGGGCCTAGACGAGCCGGGCTGGGCCGGCCCATCATGGGCCTAAACGGGCCGGCCCAGCCCAACCCATCAATATTTATGGGCTGAGTCATGCCTTGACGGGCCGTGCCGGTCTGGCCCGTCACTATGTCAGGATGGGTCTGAGCCGGCTCATGGGCCCGGCCCATTATTGCACCTCTATTGTCAAATCATGAGATGTTGAGTTTTGGATCAAATAAAATGGCAAAGGTTTTATGGAAGTGTACGATTATCTCTCTCATGTGGACTATATTTTGTTTGATAAGGCTAAAGCTTCGTTATGATCTTCATTGGACAAAGAATTTTAACGGTTTCCTTTTACTCTGATTATCATGTATGGGAAGAATGTAATTGGTTGTTAGTATTGTTTCTCTTCTCTGTCTTTTTTTTTACCTATTTGCTGTTTTTCTTTCTGATTTCTTTAGGATACCTTGTCCTCTTGTTTGTATCGAATTCATATCAATATAAAGTTCCTTTTCTTATTTAAAAAAAAAATGTTATCAAGTAATTTGAAAATCTGATAGCGGACCAAGTTAAGGTCTCACATGATGTTATCAATATACAACCACAACATAAAGAATGTACAGTATATCCATTGCAGAAAGAATCAGCAAGAAAAATCACAGTTTGCTTGAGCAATGCCTTCACTCCCAAGATTTCCAACTTCAATCCTCACCTGCAGATTTTCTATATATAGGGCTAACCATGATGAGCACAAAGTGTAATTTCTAAGATTTGTTGAGAAAAATTACAAGTTTCATGTATTCTAAATACCTAAAGTCTCTCTATATTTCAAGGTAGGAACAAATCAACTAGTATCAGGTGCCTAGGATGTTGCCTTTGAATGGAGCATTCCACCACGGATCAGGGTTAAAATTCAATTTAGAGCATTTCTAATGCAATGCTATAATTAATATGCCAATTGTAAATTTAACATTTGAGTACAAAAAACACTCTCTAATGCAATGCTATTTATTGTGCCAAATTTCTCATATGCTATACTTTGTGGCAAATTTCTCACAAAGTATAGCATATGAAAAATTTGACATTTGATTACTATTTGTTGAAATGTTTACTTTTTTATATAATCATTGCAACTTTTACATTTTCTAATAAATAAAAATTTACTTTTACAACTTTCAAATCTATGATTATAGAAAAAGATAGATTTAACATTTCAAATAGCATTATGCATTAGAGTAAAAATGAATATAACATATCATATCATTCTTTTTAATGTTAAATATACTATTAACATTAGCATTAACATTTACATTTGAGATGGTCTTAAGAGGGCAACTGGAGTTTGACACATTACAGCTTTAGAAAAAAGGCACCATGATTTTGTAAAACAACTATAACAACATGAGCTTCGCATAAAATTTAACTGCATATTAAATGTAAGACTTCTAATCTATCAAGAGATCTGGGGACCGAAAGTGCACCTTTATGGCATAAGCTAAAATTGTTTGTGGTTCCTTTGATACCATTTCTTTAAGGGGGCGTTTGATACGCAGTAATCAGTAGGAATCATATTCCTGAGAAAGTAATAGAGAGTAATATGATTCTCATGAATAATACATTTCTGTATTTGGTTCCAAGCTGATACAGATTCAACAAGAAGAAAAGAAAATTAACATCAAAGATTGGAAGGTGGTATGAAATTGTAGTCCAGATAAAAAAAATAACACAAATCGTGAAAGAAAAAATTTTCACAAAAAAAAGGAGAAAAAAGGAATCGTACTCTGGTGGTGGCGGCAGCGGAAAGTCTGGCAACGGCGTGGTGGATCGGAAGGCGGCGCGGCGTGGTCAACGAAAGAGCGGTGCTGGGTCTGGACGAGAGAGAGAGAGAGAGAGATATGGGCGAGATGAGTGTGGTAAGAGATGAGTGAGAGAAAGGTTAGGGCAGATGTATAATTTTTTCCAGTAATATTACTTCTCGGGGAAAGTAAATAACACCCTATTGGGGTGAGTTTAGGATTACCCTAAAATGTGGTAATGTGAAACCCATGGACTTCACTTTCTTGGGTTTTAAAAAAAACTAATAATTGTACCAAAAATGAGAATCTGAAAGATTGTCATTCCTATTCCTGAGATTACCTTATACCAAACGCCCTGTCACGCCCCTAAACTAGGGTTAGTGACGTGGAGGCTCGTTTAGAAACTTAAACCTGTTTGAGAGAGTGATTAGCAAAATAATTAATTTCTTTCAAATCCAAAACATCCAGGTATTTCTAAACGAGCCCCTGCATTCAAGAGAAATTTAATTTCAAGAACGGTGGTGGAATTTCCAACCAAACCAGTCTAAAATCACGTCCTTGGTATCATGTCAGGAATTTCCACAGGTGTTTAGCATACATGAACATAAACAAAAGTAAATATGACATCAACCACAGTCTAGTAATATTTAAGTTTACAATCCATAATCTCTTATACATGCCTTGAAATAAAAGATAAGAGAAAATACAACTCTTCACTTTCCTGAAACAAGTCCACGTCACCGGTAGTAGCTACCTACTCCGCACTACTCCTCGCGTCGCCTGGAGGGGTTTAATACATTTGAAAACAGGAAAAGGTGAGCGAAATGCCCAGTATGATATAATTTTATAAAACATTTAAAAAAAGGTACTCACGGTCCGAAGATATACACCCGGAACCGATCATCCCTTTTTTTTGAAAAAAAAGGAAATACTCACATAATAGAATATGTCTGTATAATGAAAGTGTGCAGCTCATCATACCACTAAACAAGAAGCGGTTAAAATGTCTGTCTAATGAAAAGTACAGAGCCATAATTCCACTAAACAAGAAGCGGATCCGTACGGGTTTCGGGACTTGCTCCCAAGGATGCGATTCCCACATCCCGATCTCTGTGGCCACCATGCATTGTATCATTTCTTAAAATATTTCATTTTAAGAATTGATACGCTTTGAAATCTCATTTCCAAAATCATTGGAAAAACTTAATAGGTAATATTTAAGTTTACAATCCATAATCTTTTATACATGCCTTGAGATAAGGGATTAGAGGAAATACAACTCTTATCTTAGGAAGTATTTCTCATTCCTAAAACGAATTAAGTTCAATCATGTTTAATTGTTTCCTATTAGTGTGCCTTGACTCAAATCCAATTTTCACAATGATTTTATAATTCAGTTTGGGGGTTCTTTAAAAATTAGAATCCAATTCATAGGTTTGATTTTTCTATTTAATTTCAGTTTAAAAACAAGTTTCTAAAGAAATTTCGGCAGCATGCCGGCATAAATAGGAAAAATGCCAAACCTGCAATTCAAGTTCAATTTCAATATATATTCTCCAGAATCCATCAAAATCAGTTTCTAATCAATTAAACAAGTCCAATAACTAAAAACTCCCAAATTTCATTTGATTCCAATAATAACTGTTCAAACTCGAACCCTAACTCAAAATTATTCAAATCTAACCAAAATTAAACTTTTTCAAGCTTAAAATTCGAATCAAAGAATGGGTTTCAAAGGGTTTTACCTCAAATCAGTTGCTCGAGCTTTGTCTCCCTCAATTTTTCTGTTTTTCATTTTTTTTTTCTGATTCTCGGCCAAACTGTCGAGAGAGAGAGAGGGAGAGAGAAACCCAGAGAGAGAGAGCAAGGGGGAGAGAGGACACTGGAGAAGGAGGTGGCCAGCGGTGGAAGAAAATGGAGAAAGAGAGAGAGAGAGAGAGAGAGAGAGAAGGCTGTGCATGGGAGAACCAGGGAAGGAAGAAGAAGAAAAAAAATAAAAATAAAAAAAAAGAAAGAGAATGGGGGGGCTGGCGCACGGGAAGGGAAATGGGGAAAAGAAAAAAAAGAAAAGAAAAAAAAAGAAAAAGAAAAGAAAAGGAAAAAGAAAAATGGAAAAAAGGAAAAATGTATTAAATTTAAGTGTGTTTTTCAAAAATTTTTGGGGTGAAATTATAAATACTGAAAATAACTTAAAGTCCCTTATTAATTATGAAAATTAAATTAGGCACACTAATAATTCACAGTTTAGCATAATTAAACATGTTTAATTCTAGAGGGCGTTACACGCCCATCAATCATTCAACGAATGACCCGACATATCTTCTAGCATGAAAAAAATTTATCACTGCCACAAAGTTTGTATACAATCAGTGAAGTGGAAATTTCAAAAATTTAATAAACTTAGAGTCCGTTTAGTTCGTTGATTCGAGTTTTTAATTTAAGTTGAGATGTGACTTTATGTGAGAGCTTTTTACTGTAGCAAAAAAGTTAGATGTGATTGTTTCTGAGAACTTTTTACTGTAACAAAACTCGAACTCTAAAATTGAATCGGTGAAATGAACAAGACCTTAGTGCCTGTTTGATAGGGGGATTCAACTAATTCTAACACTGGGTCTACACCTAAACCCATGTTTAGAAGGGCAGAATCAGGCTATTGGGTTAGAATCAGATTGGAGTTTTGGTCCAAATCAGGGACATGATTCTTGAATCAGGCCCCCTGATTTTGTCCGTTGAAACCCATTTGCCAGAGTGAAAATCACTGTGCACTCTTGCAATTAATACACTTGCAATCATTTATTCTGGGTTTGAATTTTTTTTTAGGTCTGTAAAATCACATTAACTCACTTTACTGGACAATCAACAATCAAGACGGAAAAAAAAGAGAATATGCAAAAGAAATAATGGATTCATGAACAATTTTTTGCATTTATTTCTCTTTCAACTTATTATTAATTTTGAGTTATAAATTTTGTTCTAATATTTTCATTTTTTTAATTATATAACAAATTATATTTTTTAAAATTACATGTAACGTAATTTACACGTCCAAAAACTAGTTCTTATTTTGGTCATGGTTCAAAATCAGAAAACAAGACAACTAAACACTAGTTCGAATAACATTTCAGGTTAGAATTATAATCATGCCTACACACATCCAAACAAAGGTTCCAATTACCATAAATTATGATTCAAATTATGAATCATGACCGTTTGGTTGGACTGATTCGAATCATGGTTCATGGTTTACTACAGTATTTTCTCTCACAAAAAACACACGTAAATCGAAAATAGTTCTAATCTCATGGTTCTAATCCATGAACCAAACGGTTTTGACCCTGGTTCCAATCTTTATATCAAACGGAACCTTACTAGTTCTGCAACAGGGGAATAAGTAAAGACCATCACTCACCTGAGAAGAAGATTTAGGGGACGTTTGGAAGGGGGATTCGGCCCCTGATTCGAATCATGGTTCGTGGCTCGCTACAGTATTTTCTCTCATAAAAAATACGCATAAATCGAAAATGGTTCTAATCTCATGATTCTAATCCATGAACCAAACGCCTCCTTAAAAGATTTTGTCAGACCAATGTACTTTCTTGAGGATATCAAGCAAAAAATTAATGGCGCGTTTAAAACTCATTTCAAAATAATTATTTTTTATATGAAAATGAAAATAAAAATGTTTTTAATCTCGGACAAAAATCATTTTTAAAAATGTGTTTAATAATTTTATCAAGAGATTATTTTCAGTATAAAAAAACCCACTAATATCTCTCTCTACTTGAGAGAGGAGAAAACGAAAACAAAAAATAAAAAACGACTTAAAGTAGTTTTTCA
>NW_010358319.1:0-531 GCF_000414095.1 Morus notabilis | reverse complement strand
TTCTTGATATATATAAATTAATGTGATTAATTTATTTGTGCATAAATTACTATAATCTATAGAGTATCTCATAAGTTTTATGAAATTTTTGTTATACACGATCCGCCTCCCCGCCACGCTTCCGCATCCGAATTCGATTCGGTTACCAACAGTCGGGGCAATACTTAAATAGGTACGGATCATCCCAAAAGAAATTACGCACCTCGACCATAAACTTGCGCTTATCTTGTGCACTCCAATCAGAAGGAAGTTCGCCAGTCACTAAGTAATTGATAATGTGAGCATACCAAGGTAGCTTAGTGACTGTGAAAATATGTTCATCTTGGAAGTCATCTCGAATGGCAGGGGCATCAGTAGAGTCTTTAAAGTACAATCGGGACAAGTGATCTACCACAACATTCTCAACACATTTCTTGTCCTTAATGGTCAAGTCAAATTTCTGTAACAGAAGGATCCACCGAATTAATCGTGCCGTAGCATCCTTTTTGGAAAGGAGATACTTGAGGGCAGAATGATCTGTGAAGACGGTAA
>NW_010358318.1:117739-153703 GCF_000414095.1 Morus notabilis | reverse complement strand
GATTTGAGTTTTTAATTCGAATTGAGATTTGACTTTATGTGAGAGTTTTCTACTGTAGCAAAAAAGATAGATGTGACTATATCTAAGAGCTTTTTACTATAACAAAACTCGAATCGGTGAAATGAACGAGACCTTAGTGACTCTAATATTTTGTTTTTTTACTTCTACATATTAAGCTAGATGGATCACAACAAAAACCTATACATACATAATATAATATCCTTCTCTAATTTTTAGACAGACGGTAAATTTGGAAAAATGTACGATATGTAATGTCAAATTTTTATGTCCCCTTAGATTTGCAATTTTACCAACCTTATTTTATCTAGTATAAACTTAACTTGTCTCGAAATTTTCAAAATTTTATCCTTGAATCTTTGTGATTTTCCTGGTTTCGAAGAAATTAACTACATATATATATATATATGCTCATATATTTTAGTTGAGTAGGTACGTAGGTCCCTTGCATTTGCTTTTTTTTTGTGCGTTAATTAATTCCCCAGGAGAAAAATACATGCACGTTTTTCAGTTATTACCGAGTCTTACGTACGTGATAAATAAAAGTCGAATTTAATATGTCGTTCTCTTTTCATCCTCAGCAGTGATTTATACGGACGCATATTAAATTTGTTGGGGAGACTCTGTTAAAGAATAGTGTTCTATAAATTTGAGATGTAATATAATATGTATTATTTATTTAATAAAAAAATTTATGTATTATTTTATGTGTATATATTATTGAATATTTTATGAATATTATTAAAAATTTTATAATTATTTATGTGACCTTAAATATTATACATAAGTGTTATTTATGAGATGATAATATTTAAAGGTAATAATCAAAACGGTATTCGTAATGAATTTAATTGAGTTTGAAATCTTTAATTAAAACATTACTAATTCATGTCATTCTCATTCAGAATGGAATGATGTTATCCGCAATGTTAATATGATGAAATATTAAATGAATGTATTACACATGATGAGATTGTGTGGAGCCGGGACACAGACACAATATGAATTTTTGATAATTTTTGTTAAATATAGAAATTTTAATTGAGTCTACCGATGGTCATATATAGAACGATCTTAATCCTGAGTTATTAGTAGACCCCTATTTATGAATTTGTGTTTTTTAATTTACTCAGTATAGATTCTGAGATATTAAATCCTATTCCTTATATTTTGGAGACATGATGAAGTGAGTAGCCGAGAATGTTATACAAGATGGAATCCATTCCTTCTTGAGAAAGAAGTAGATAAATATTTCTCTTGAATATTGATTCGGTAGTTGGACTAGTAGGAGCTCTGATTCATGAATTTATTTTATGAATCGCTGTTCATTAGAGAATCAATAGTACTCAAAGATAAAGATGTAATTAGAGTGATTAACGGATTTCACCTAGCTCTAATTATGAATTATTATGGAGGATTAATCTATATGAAATGACTATATCAAATGGATACTTCAAAGTTTAGAAGTAAATTATATATATAATTATGAGAGTGCAATTCCAAGTTTATAATGGAGTAACTTTTAGAATTAATTAATTAATTAATTAATTAAAGAGTTTTAATTAATTATTAATTTTATTGGAGCTTGAAATTATAGGTCCATGAGTTTTCGCGTCATCCTTGTAATCCTATAAAATACTGAGGCCAAAATGGAAATTTTAAAATTATGAACTTCTAAATAAAACACTCAAGAATAGTTAATTGAGAATTAATTGTAAATTAAATAATGTGATTATTTAAATTTAAATTTTAGAACACACATGTGGAGGAGTTCACATGGTGTACACGCCCAGCACAGTGAGAAGCCCTCTGAGATTCAGTTGCTTACTTTCCAAGTTATCCAATTTACTTATTTGATACGTTGTCCAATTGAAATTGAAATTAATTAAGTTTGACTCAAATTGAAATTTGAATTTGAGTCAAAATTGGACTGGAGGATAAAGGAGAATTTTTTCTCCTTCGCTATCTGCAATTTACGCCAACTACAAAGGGGAATATCCATGTGGTGGCCAGCCTCTATGGATAAGAAAGGGAGGGAATTTTATTTTCAAAATCAATTAGAAGTGGGAGATAATTATGAAGCTTAATCTTAAAGATAAAGATGATACTTCTTCTCAGAGTCTGACTACTACTTTATAAATAGGCGATTGCAGAAAATTGTAAAACACAATTTTTGCTCTCCCTAGCATAGTGTGGCCGAATTTTATAGAGTGAGGAAAGGAAAATTTTTCTCTCAAATTTCACGTTGTGTATGTGTTAGTATTCATGAAATACTTGAGTGTTTATTTACTAATCTCATTTTATTTTAGGTGTGCCCACACACACGTCTTCGTAGATTCAAGGAATTGATGAGAAAGATTCGGGTATTCTAAGCAAGCTTGGAGCGAGGAACGTTCGTGATAAAAAAACTTAAGTTATCGACCTAATTGTTCGTTAGGTAAATTTATTCATAAATTAATTTGATTAATTTATTCATACATAAATTAATGAAATCTATAAATGTCTCAAAGGTTTATTAAAATTTTTATTATATACGATCTGCTAGATATACACTTTCGCATAGAAAATCGTTTTCAAAACCAACAGACTCCACATGCGAAACTGGACCAACACACTTCAGGAGCCTAACTTGACCCAAAAGGTTGACCTACTGGGTCTAGGATCCTTTCATGTGTATAAACCACTTCACATTTTCTTCCACTTTCCATGTAGGACAACAGACACATGTACTTTTCTTAACAATCTCGCCCTCATGTGTTCACCGAGCTCCTCCTTGGACCAAAGTTTCTAGTAGTCAGTATAGTCAAGCATCACACTCTAAACGAGAGCCAACTCAAGCATGGGAAAGAGAACCGGAACCATGCGAGTCTACCAAATGTTCCACCATCTGCATCTGTAACAACACCAACTACGGGAACACCAGTTCTCCACGAGAGGTAACGTGGGAACAACAACCGAGTGTGATCACTTCAGTCATACAAATCATCAGCTCTGATATCACTGTTTATTGGAAAAACTACTACTAACAATTGTGGAATAAAACTTTCACTTCTTGTGTGTTAAAATAGGATCTAAAGTAAAATGCCAATAAATTTGTGGCAATTACTAAGTTTGATTTACTGTCCTGAGTTGTGGACTTGTAGTTGGTCAGCTTAATAAAATAATGGAAACGTTAAATTACTATATTTGATTTTAGTTGCAAGTATTGTTTATTGATCCTGTCGTGAGTTGTTTGTAGTTGGTCAGCTTAATAAAATAACAAAAACATGACTCATTTAGTTTACTGATTTGAATTTTTAATTCGAGTTAAGATGTGACTTCAGTCTGCTAAAATTAATGTCCCTATTGCCTTTATTTACATTACACAATAGCTTCTACATAGGTGATAATTCTTCTTATTTATAAATAAACAATTAATTCTTTACATTTTCTTATTGCACAATAGCTTCTACATTGCAATATTGTGGAATTTTTTTATGTGGGATTTTATAAAGTAATTCACTCTAATTTATTATTAAAGTATCTTACGGATAATTTTGTTAGTGTAAATTTAATTATGCATGCATGCTAAATATCGATCTATAATGGAATGGACACTCGACTTGTTGATTAGCTTGAGGCTTATAGACTCCCTCTCTCATAAATGTTTTGATCATCTCATTAGATTAAATAACCTCTCAATAGAATTAAAATAAGCACTATAAGCCAATTAAAGTGTGAGCCCAAAATAAGAAATGTTGTTGCTATATATTTTGAGGTGTGATCAATTTGAGGTGTTCTTGGAATAGTGTGGTAAAGGGAGAAAATGATGAGAGTTATTGAACCCTCGGCTCTGGCGATTTTTGGCGACGTTCCAACAGCCCACCAACGCTATCATGAGGCAACCCACTTATAAATACTTTAATTCTCAATTGATTCAATGTTTAGTTTTAACAATTTATATCAGAACCTCTAATTTAATTTTTGAGGCTGTGCATTTTCAGATTTATTCATGCGTATCAAAACCCATTTTTCTATCAACGACTTAAAGGCAAACAAGGGCAACCTATAAATATTGAAAAATAGTCTACGCTGACTCATTCACCCAAAAGAATCAATTAAAAATTCAAGTTGTTTATTTATTCAAATGCAACAAAAAATTGGACAAACCAAAACGGCAAGGACACAATTGTCGTTCTAAATACCAAAATCTCAACTAGTATTTTGTCTTTTCTGAGCTACATTTTAGGGAGCCCAACTACAAAGAAATGAAGTTATTATTCATTATAAAAAATGATATTATTTAACCTTCTAAACAACAACGTATAGACACCCAAGATGCTAGACTTTGGTATAGGAGTTTATCGAAATTTATACATTAATTTCCAACAAATATCTTGTTAAGAATGGTGTCTTTAGAAACTAACATATCTTATCATTGAAATTTTTACATTAAATTCCAATAAGTTATATTCTAATACATAGGATAATATTATGCAACAGTATAACAAAAAAATTAATTAATCTGATTTGGGAATGAAATATCTTTTTTTTTTAAAAAAATAACCTACTTAAAATTAAGGTAGTTTATATTGTATATATAATATATTTTTGATGTGACGATATTGTTTTAATATCATCAAAAGTTTAAGTTTGCACTATTTTAAAACATAATGATACTATTTTAATATTATTTAACGTAACGGGGCCATATTTGTGTACGTACTCTAATTTTGGTCCAGTAATTTTATAACATTATTTGGTTATTAATTTAGGCCTTAAATATCATATTTCTATTATTTTCTTATGCCAACTTAAGTGTTTGGATATAATGCCTTATTATTATCTTTACATAATAACCTTCGTTATACATCTCTCTGGTTATTATTTACTTATGATGCATGGACAAGTTTAATATGACATTTAGGGATGTTATAGTAAAATCTCTATAAATATTATTTTAAAGGGATTATTTATTGATTGATAAATAAATAATTTATTAATTTATCTGTAAATGAATAATTTATTAATTATGTAAAGTTTTATGTTTTAATTACTTTTGTACATGTACCTTTTCTTTTACCAAGATTCATGCATGAGTTATAAATAACATGGATAATGGTATGTGTTCAAAAATTCATATGTGTACATAGAGAATTGCAAAAGTTATCATATACATATTAAAAAAATATATATCCTAGTGAAAATAATGCAATGATGGAATCAACTACTACTGAAGTGATTATTCAAGGGATAATGGATAATGATCATGATTTAGATGACAATTGTGTATTATTAAATATTTTTTCAAAAGAGACGTTTCAAGCAGCAGTAACTTTAAATAACTACTTGCTACAATATGAAAAAAATATAACTCATATCTGCATGCCTTGTAAAAAATTAAAGACAAGGTTGAGTTCAATTTAGATACAAAGAAAAGACAAATGACTTTAGATGCATATTTTGTAAAAGATTTGAATTGAGAAAATAGAAGTTATCACTAAAAATTCTTTAAAAGTATGAATTATATATTTTGTCAATTATAATTTATATTTTTATTGGGCTCTAAAGGATTTGAACAAAAAAAATATTATCTTATGTATTTAGTGAGATTATTAATTTACTACATTGGCTCGAGTCAAGATCAAAAGTTTTTATCATTTAAATAAAGTTATTAATTTATCAAATATTTATTTATCGAGATTTTACTATATAATATGAGCCTTTTTGAAAACCACATTTAACGATGTTATACACTTGTTGTATTAGTATTCTACACAGTTTCACCACTCATTATACACTTGTATCTAGAATTGGTACCATGTTGTTCCATTAACAACTGACATATTTCTAAAAGGTCTTAATTCATTTCTTTAATGCATGCTAGAAAATTACGTGTTTGCCCTTCAATTGATTTTAATAACATTTCCCAGCCTGATAACAACTTCCCAACTTATGAAATATCACCTGACACCATCATAATTTAGTTCTCAAATATTAACAAGTGGCATCCTACTGCCTTTTTTTACATTACACAATAGTTTCTACATCGGTGATAATTATTTTTATTTATAAATAAACAATTAATTCTTCTACATTTTCTTATTGCACAATAGCTTCTGCATTGCAATATTGTAGAATATTTTTACGTGCACTTCTATAATTATAATAATTCATTTTAATTTATAATTAAAGCATTTTATAAATAACTTTGTTAATGTAAATTTAATTATGTATGTATGTTAAATATCGATCTATAATGAAATGGACACTCAGTTTGTTGACTAACTCGAGGCCTATAAACTCCCTCTCTCATAAATGTTTTGATTAGCTCATTGGATCAAATAACCTCTCAATATAATTAAAATAAGCACTATAGGCCAATTAAAGTGTAAGCCTAAAATGATAAATATTATTGTATATTTTGGGGTGTAGTCATTTTGTGGTGTGCTTGGAATAGTGTGGTAGAGGGGGAGAAGGAGGAGAGTTCATTGAACCCTCGGCTCTGGCAATTTTTGACGACGTTCCAATGGCCCACCAACGCTACCACGAGGTAACCCACTTGTAAATGCTTCAATTCTCAATTGGTTCAATATTTAGTTTCAACAATTGGTATCAAAGCCTCTAATTTGAGTTTTGAGGTTGTTCATTTTCAGATTTATTCAAGGGTATCGAAACCCATTTTTCAAAATCTCCAAAATTGCTCTAATATTTTATTTTTAAGCATGTATATTACGAATATATGTGGTGGGTGATTTTTCCTTGATAGAATCGTGTTGTTTTGATGGTTTTTCGGTTTAGATTTTCAAACTCTGTCCATGATCGTACTAAGATAAGAACTCGAATCGAGGTTATTTTTGGCTTAATTTAAGTTGTTTTCCATCTGTGGATTGTAAAAACGAACTATACACCGTGGATTTTGTGTTTATTGAGCATTGGTATGGCTGAAAAATCATGTTTTTAAGGTCTAAAAATGGCCAAAATGAGTTTTTATTATCGTCAAAATTTTGATTGTTTTTGGGCCATTTGATGTTATGGATCAGAAAAGGATGAAAATTTGAAGAAAACCCCTTTTGAATAGTGGAAAACGGAGTTTCAGAGGCTAAAAAATGGTCAAGTTAGGTCACAGGTCACGTACCGAGTCGTGTTAGAACGGGTTTGAGAGTGCATTAGTCTCAAGCTCATTCTACTGACGACTTTTGACAACTTAACGGTGACTTTCAATAGCTTAACAGTGACTTTCGACTGGTAATCTATGAACCTATTGTTTCTTATATGTCCTAGACACTAAATATGCATGTATTATTTTTAACAATATATTCTCTAGCTGGTGGAGAAAAGAACGGTTCAAGAAAGAAGATCTTCTGAAGACCGAGCCGTATAATTGTAGAATATATGTATATATTCTCACGGTCTTTCTTTCCTCAGTTGTTTTTTGTTCTTTTTTTTTAATTGTTTTACATTTTGATTCTGAATAATATTATCAATTTAGCTACCATTAAGCATTTGTTCATTTCATTTGTCTTTAAGATTTGTATTCTCCCATCTATTTAGTATATGTAAATATTTTTTAGGGTTATTATTAATTAATTATTAATTCTCATTAATGTTATATATATAGATATATATATATATATATAATATGTCAATATCTCATCACTAAAGGACCATTAATTGCATTTGTCTTCTTATTCTTTGTTTCATTCTTGTGGGCATATGCCAATATTGGTATAAAGCTTTATTTGCAGATAGGGCTGTTCATAAACCCGAATAACCCGCAAATCTAACGCATCTTGCCCCAACCCAAGCTGAAAAAATAACCCGCAGCATTATTTTTAAATTTGCGGCTCATTATACCTCTGGCTCGAAGTGGGCGGATTGGCGGGTTGGGCCCATAACAACCCGCAATCCCCAACCCAACCCGCACAACATACCCCCAAGCTTTTGGTCCAAGCCGAACTGCCTATGTTCTACCCTAGGCTCGCTAACATTAGGGTTCACAATCTCATTCTCGGTCTCCCCTCCCGTGAACCCCCTCTTCTTGCCTCTTCCTTTTCAGTTTTCCCTTTCTTCTCCTCCCGTGAACCCCCTCATAACTCTCTCCTCATTGCTCAGTCCTCTCGACCGCCGTCTTGCCTACTTTCTCTGGTGCTCTCTCGCCGGACTGACAAAGATGGTTGCTATTTCTATTTAATGATGAAGTTTGAATATTATATTGAACTTTAAGTCTTTAATTTTTTGAATGTTGAAACCGACCACCCAACCCACCCCGCACCGCCCCAACCCAACCCGAACATCGTTGGATTGTGAAATTTTTCTAATATCGTTGGGGCCAAATATGTGCAACCTGCACCCTTTGGGGCGGGGAAAAAAAATCCTACCCCGCACCAACCCAACCCATGAACAGCCCTATTTGCAGATCAGATCAAATCAGGAGAGAAACCTGAAAACAAGGTTTAGGACGTCAGAGACTTGTAGAGAGGCTTGTCAAAAAAATAAAATAAAAATAAATAAATAAATAAAAATAAAAACCTTCCCTCTTTCAGTACTTGAAACTGTGGGAGTCAACATGCAGGCGCTTACGCTTACGACATCAAAATTAATTAATATCGGCGTTATAGCCAACCCAATTTACTTTTACGTGGTGTTTAGTTTGCTGATTTGAATTTTTAATTTAAGTTGAAATATTATTTTATATGAAAATTTTTTAATGTAGTAAAAAAGTTTGATATGATTGTTCCTGAGAATTTTTTACTGTAATAAAACTCAAATTCTAAACTCGAATCGGTGAAATGAACGTGGCCTATGTCTTCATTTTCTTAATTATTTAGTAGACTTTTAGTTCACAGATTTAGAATCATGATTCAAAATTATTCTCGATTTACGTGTATTTTTAAAAAAAAAAATACTGTAGCGAGTTACGAACTATGATTCGAATCATGACATGAATCCTCATACTAAATACCCTCTTAATATTTGCTTCGCTTTTCCATATACGCAATCCTATTTCTCATAGGGTAAAAACCCACTTTCAGCGCCAAAAAAAAAAAAAAAAAAAAAAAAAAAAAACCCACTACTTACGTAATTAGTTATATGAGTAGGGGGATCTATCATTATTTGAGTAAGGATTTATCCTGCGTTTTCTTTCTATTATATAAAAGTGTGCCTGTGCAGTGTGCACAATGTACTGTATGCATGTAATACAATTTTGATTGGAATATTTACGTTATTGTATTTAGGGTTAATTTAATTATTAGTTCACGAGGATATGTATTTGTTTTATTTTGGCCATTGAAATTTACAAATCTTTTGAATTATACAGTTATGGCCCCTTTTAGTATTAAGTTGACTATTCAAGGGTTCTAAGAGAGATAATATATATATATATAGTTAAAAAAACAAGCAAATTAAATAATTTGTATAAAATTAAAAAGAACAAATCTGAAATAAAATAAAAAAATTAGATCGTACCACCCTATTCAGATATGGTTATTAGACAACTAATTAAAGTGAGTGTCCGAAGTCAAAAATTAAACGAAATCATCGCTCGTTAAATACAAGACATGCATTTTAAAGTTAAGTTAAGAGCTCATTTAGTTTTTTGATTTAAATTTTTAATTTAAATTGATATGTGATTTTATGTGAAAATTTTTTATTGTAATAAAAAATTAAATATGAGTATTTTTAAAAAAAAATTTACTGTAATAAAATTTAAATTTTAAACTCGTATCGAAATAAACGGACCTAAAATAATATAACTCTGTCACTTTTTTGGCTGAACTGGACCTAAGATATATAAAAGACGCCTAGCCAGACGTTCTTAACAACACTTCATCTAAAGTAAACGATATATCGTTGGGAACTTATATTTCTTGCTGGGAAAAAAAAGGACATGAAAAATATTATAAACTCTGTATGTTATTTTCTTGTAAAATGACCGCAGACTTTAAGATGAAACAAGGCGAACTATTTTATTTATTATGTATAAACTCCAAGGGAAATACGAAAATTATGAAAGAGTATAAAGGCTTGTATGACAACGACACGTCCCCATACAAACGACATCAATTATTTTTTCTTTTTTTTTTTTTTAACAGAAGAACGAGATCAGTTTTTCAAAAATAAAAAACCCTCATCTCTGCTAAACGACAGATGAATTTGAAGAGGTAAACTTCATGTCGTTTTTGGGTAAACGATATTGAGGCTGTGTTTGGAGTTGTTTTTGTTTTTGTTTTTCACGTTTTTTAAGAAAAAAATAAAAACGGAAGAGAAACGGTGTTTGGCATAATTAAAGATAGAAAACATAAATGAAAATAATTTTTTGATTTAGTGTAAAATGGGAGAGAAATGAAAAACGACTTTTAGTCATTTTTCATTTTTTGTTTCTATTTTCTCCTCTCTCGAGTAGAGAGAGAGACATTAATGGATTTTTTATATTGAAAATAATCTCTTAAAAAAATTACCAAATGCATTTTTAAAAATAATTTATGTCTGAGATTAAAAACGTTTTCATTTCTTTTTTCATACAAAAAATAAAATTATTTTAGAACGAATTCTAAACGCACCTTGAAATTTTCTAAAAAGGAACGGCTTTGAATTCTATAAAAGACGTAAAAAATTAATATTTATAAAGGAAGTAAAAAAGAAACGAAATATAACTGATCACCAAACGAGTGGCATTTTTTTTTAATAATTGAAATTACAAACATGTTCGTAACCGGTAAATGATAGCAAACACGACGTTTCTATTATTAGACTTGTTAACTCCGATGCTATCAATGGGTGGTAGAATCCGATGCTATCAATGTTGTTCAAGCTGCCCAATATCCATATTTGTGATCGTCTGCCTCGTTTACTTTACGAATTTGAGTTTTTAATTTGAATTGAGATATGATATTTTTTTAGAGTTTTTCACTGTAACAAAAAAAGTTAAATGTAACATTTTTTGAGAATTTTTTACTATAAAAATCTAAAACTAAAAACTCAAATCGATTAAATGAACTATGCCTTAGTCAAATATTATTAGCGATATTCAATTCGCTATGTCTCGAACTTCTTTTGGCTCTATTTGCTACGTTTCGTTTCCCACCTAGGAATTAACTCCTTTTACTTTTTTTTAGTTTGTCGAATTTATCAATTGTTTTTGTACAAACTGATTTAGCTAATATTGAATAAATCAAGCCAATTTTCCCTTAAAAGAAAAAAAGAAAGAACAAAACATATACATACATACCTACCTACATACACACACATATATCTGTGTGTATTCCAAAAGGAAAAAACCACGTGTCGTTTTCCAACAAATAATACGCCGTTTTTTCAGCATTAAAAACTTTAGGCATAAACGCAATGTCATTTATTCAGTAAAAAAGAAGACAAAAACGACATGTAATTTATGCTAAACAAGAAACTTTTTTTTTCCCGAGGGGATCTTAAACGGTAAAATATGACACCACAACACAAGATAGAAATTTTAGGTAATTAGGTATAAACGGCTTGTCGTTGTACGGCTTGAACGGCAACATGCTTTAGGATGCAAGCGACGTGCCTTTGTGTCCTCAGGCTATGACTTGTCACCTAGGCGGACGATACAGCTACACATAAAAGACATGTCGTTTTATTATATGACATTGCATTTATGCCTACAGGATTTATGCCTACACATAAAGCCAATTCCGAACACGGCTTATAGCTACACATAAAAGACATCCTCTAAGAATATTGCTTCTACTAAAACGACATAATGATAACAAAAAAACTGTAGGCCGTGTTCGAAATTGATCCTGTTTTTGTTTTTTATATTTTTCGAGAAAGAAAAATGAAAACGTTCTCAAAACGGCGTTTGGCGCAATAAACACAAAAAATAGAAATAAAAATAATTTTTTAGTTTAGTGTAAAATGAGAGATAAATGAAAATTCATTTTTTATTTTTAGTTTCTCCTCTCTCGAGCAGCAAGAGAGAAAGAGAGACATTAATACGTTTTCTTTTTCTTTTTCATAAAAAAATAAAATTATTTTAAACTTTCAAGGGTTGACGAGTCTAAGAGCTCGTTTGGTTGGAGAATTCGTTCTTTGATTTGAATCATGATTCATGGTTCGCTATAGTATTTTCTCTTACAAAAAACACACGTAAATTAAAAATAGTTCTAATCTCATAATTTTAATCTGTGAATGAACAGGCTCTAATCCTGATAGTGTATAATCACTTTTCTATTTCTCTCATTCTCTGAATATGTATTTTAGATTGTACTTGAAGAAGAAGAAAGGAAAAAAAAAAAAAAAGGAGGAAAAAACACTTGAGTTGAGGCCCAAAAAATGTTCCTTATCTGAGCATAAAGGGCCGAACTAATCTTCATTACCTTTTTTTTCCCCTTTGTTGGACTTCTTTATCAAACATATTTCAAACGAAATAGAACACGTGTATAATGCATTTGCAAACGCAGATAGTTAGGTGAGATCATTCGCTTTTATTGGCTGAAAAAAAAAATAAAAACGAGAAAAAACACCTAAATCTCCCTTGTTTTTATTTTATCAAAATATATACGTTTTTTTATATAATTAAATATGTGCTTCGTTTTATCTCGTGTTTTCTAAAATGCTATGACGTTTTCTTTTGTTGAATTTAAAATTCCATCTTAATAACTTTTATATTGTCACAAAATTTAGTCAAACTTTAAAGTGCAAATAGACTTTCAATCACGAGCCTAATTAAATTGAGCAAGTATGAGAAGTGTTTTAAGATTAATTAAAACGGTCTTTTCACTCATTAAATTTACCAAATTTTATCAAACACGAAATTTTTAACATGAAATTAAAAATAAAAACAGTTATGGGATTCTCCAAAATATAAAGAGTAAAACGTGACGATAAAACACCACAATTGAGGAACCAAAAAAAGAGACAAAAAAAAAAAAAAGAGTTAACAAGGTGCGATCAGCCGTGGCTTTGCGAACCTAAATACTGACAGACACAAACAGAAGTGTGTTTCAAGACACGCAGATTTAGAGAGAGAGAGAGAGAGAGAGAGAGACCATCAACAGCATCGAACCCCAATGGAGCAGATGACACGCAACGGTCATACCTCTGCTAAGCTTCTTGCGTGTTAACGTACGCTGTCGTTTTATTGCTGCCACGAAGCAGAAAAACGACAAATTCTCCGGAAGGAGACCAGGTGTGCGTGTGTGTGCACTGACTGGTTGAGATTCTTCTCGCTTTGCTCTGCTGATCCGATCATCCCAAAACCCTAGCTTCTTCTCTCCTCCAAACCCTCCGATTGCGACGAAGAGAGGTTTTGCGATCGAATTGCCGCTCAATTTCGTGCGGTGATCATCAGAATCAGATGATCGCTTTCGATTCTTAGAGAGAGAGAGAGAGAGATAGAATTTTGGAGAGAGGGAGAGGCCTAGCTTCTTCTCTCCTCCAAACCCTCCGATTGCGACGAAGAGAGGTTTCGCGATCCAATTGCCGCTCAATTTCGCGCGGCGATCATCAGAATCAGATGATCGCTTTCGATTCTTAGAGAGAGAGAGATAGAATTTTGGAGAGAGAGAGATCAGAAGATGCAGGGACGGAGTCCTCCGAAGCACAGGCACGATGGGACTTCGCCGCTGCCGCTTGGGATGGACTGGAGTCCTCCTCCGAGGAAATGGGTAAATTCTCTTTGACTTTGAGTTTTCAATGGTTTTACTCGTGGCGAATTCTTCACTTTGTTAGGGTTTTCCTTTGCTGCGTTTTCGATGTAGTTAATTGCGAATTAGTTGTCTCTTTTTTTTTTCCGTGGTCAATGATCTTCAATAAGCTGTTCATTTAGTTTGTAGAACTCTCCGGTGTATGATATTCTACTTTATGCTCATTGTTGTTATTTGATCTTATTCCTAACTTTTACTTGCCATGTTGATAACTGATTTTGAGATGAAAGTTTTTAATTAATTCAGGGTTCACAAGCATGATGAGGTTAATTTTTTGTCACACGATCTAAACCGCATGTTCTGTCATTGAAAAAAAAAAATGAGGTTGTAATGTTATCACGTCTTTTTTGCATAAAAGTTGGTAATCAAAGTTTCACCTGAAGCAATACTATATTAGAATCTGTGAGATTTATTGAGATTTGAGAGTCACTGGATTAACGATAAATTCTATCATTAATTGTCTTTAAATACGATCTCTAAATGGAAGATACGGATTGACTTCTGTCTAAATTATCGCCGTCAAGTGAAGTGGCGGTAAATTTGTCACGTATGGTAGATGATATGATTTCTATCCATATCTTGTGTCTTACCAATTAGAAAATAAGTTAAATGTCACGCGACTTGATCGCTGAAATTTGGGAAAGGAATTGGTCCCACCAGTATTACTCTGAGTCGTTATAAGCTAGCTACGCGCTACGAGTAAAATTGTAGGTTTGGCACAATTTCCTGTTTCTTGCGCGACCGAGCAGCCTTTCATTTAGGTAATACAATAATGGGCGATAAAGGATTTATTTAGCTTCATTTTTCATTTTAGCCAAGTGCATGTGATCATCTGACACAATTTACGCAATGCTGTGGAATTCTATAGTTTATAGTAGACTTATACTTGCATGAATTGGTACTATTTTGTCCAAGTTGGGTGAAGATGACTAGGAAAATTCATGACACTATATATTCCATTGTTTTGGGCTTTGGTGATAGCCAAAAAAAAGTAAAAGCCGTTGCAACTTTAGTTATGCACCATTCTTGGTTATGTTTTCTTCCTTGAAGATAACTTTTATCGAACAATTGGTGAATAAAGTATATTACTCCTATTACGATTCTACTGCTATAAAGATTTTTTCTCCACATCGAAAGATCCCTTCATTGATAAGAATAGAGTTTATCTGTATGTGTCTCGTCTCAATTTGGCTACTCTTATTATCTACTTTCAAGCATCATTGATTGTGCTATTGGAAGTTGGTAATTTTTCCATTGGATCCCCTCTCCCTCTTTTTCTATGTACATTTCTATATCCCACTTTTGACCCTAAAACTCTTTTTTTTTCTGCAGAATGGTCGTGACACAGTTTGGCCACATGATTCTCGTACAGGTTGGAGTTATTGTGTCACTATCCCTTCCTGGGTTGTCCTTCCAAAGTCGAGAGATTCAGATCCTGTAGTGGTATTCAAATTAAATGAATCTCCAGTGTTTATCTATATACAGGGTTAGATGTTGTTTTATGTCAGCTTTCGGGATTTTATTTGATCGATTTACTGAATTGATTTGCAACATCCGAGCAATGTGCTGCTAGCTCTTATTGCTTGGAGAAAATAAATTTTATTTACTTGTCACCATTGTTATCTTGTATTTCCATAATCAATTCTTTTTATATATAATTAATTGTTATCCAAATCCAACATTAAATCTAAGTTTCTAATGGAATTTAATGGGCTTCTCATGTTTTGCAAAATTACACATGTTGAAACTTGAAACTAGAATCAATTTTAACAAACACATGCATTATAGTTGAGTCCACTAAACAATTGTCCACATACATTTATAACCCACAACGGAGATCTTTCTCGAATTACTTTAAAATGTTTGGTTCCTATACAGTTTTATTTGGTTAGTGTGCATAAGATCTGAAATCTATTTTCAAGAGTCGCCTTGTAATTTCTAATACCTTTTTTTTTAATTACATTTACTTTTTGGATTTGTATACTATATGACATTCTTTCTTTTTGTCAATGTTGCTAGCTTTATCAAAACACAACATATATATCTTCAATTTCAGTTCAACTTGTCAATTTTTAAGTGGCACTTGCCATCTTCTCTCATATGGTTTTTGACATTCTGGAGGGACAGTTCTACAGGGTTCATGTTGGTGTGCAATCACCAGAAGGGGTTACAACAACTCATGGAGTACTGAGAAGATTCAATGATTTCTTGAAGTTATTCACTGACGTAAGTCTGCTCTTTTCTCCCTTACGTTTTAGTTAATATGTAGTTCACACATTTCAGTTTGTAAATGGGCCAGGGTTTTTATGAAAGTCTTTTTTTTAATAGGAAATTTCTTCTTGGTTTCCTTTCTTAAGTTGCTGTTTTAGTGAAGGGAGTGTTTGAACGTGTTTGTCTTGCTTTGCAGCTTAAAAAGGTATTTCCTAAGAAAAATCTCCCATCAACCCCACCCAAGGGACTATTGCGATTGAAAAGCCGGGCTCTGTTGGAAGAGGTAGGTAATGCTTTTTACTTGAATCAGCATTAGCTGTAATTTTGAGTTCCTTCATTGTACGAGTTAGATATGTTTGGTTGTAATCCCTCATTGTTTGATTCATCTGGTAAACTTTTGGCAACAACAGGTTGATAGTATTCCTTTAGACTATATAAATCCATGACCCGTCTATTGCGCCAAGACACTGGTGTCTATTGAATTTGAAAAAGGGAGACCACGGTTCTCCTTGATTTTGATATCACTTCTCTTCATATAACTGAAGAAAATCTCATAGTGAACAATTTCACGGCCAATCCTTATATTGATACATACGCACAAGCATCCATATGTATCTTTACACGCATATATTTTTTTGTTGCAGAGAAGGTGCTCTTTAGAGGAGTGGATGACAAAGCTGCTTTCTGATATTGATGTATCAAGAAGTGTTGCAGTGGCTACCTTTCTTGAACTTGAAGCTGCTGCTAGGTCATGTATGTGACTTTTTGTCGCGGGATGTGCACTGTGAAACGTCTTTATTTTTTCTCATTGTGTACTTCTATGGATGGGATGTCTAGGCCTCTGTTTATTTTTTAGTTTTACATGTGTCATGATACATATTCTCCTGTTGCATTCTTCTCAGCATTCCAAGATGTAAACCCGCAGACTTCAGAAGCAAATTCCCGTGATTTGCCTACCCAGTCAAGCTTACCTACTATTGTTGGTAGTTCATCAGCTGCGTCAGATTATGGAAGTGATACTGCTTATGAGATATCTGAGCTGGGAACTCCAAGGATAGGAATGGATGACAATTCTGAACTTGGAATAGAGGATCTGGCATTGGATGAGGATTTGACAGGCCCAATAGAAAAGCTTGTGAAGTACGGCATGGCTAATATTGATGAGGGACTATTTATGGGGCAAACTATCTTGGAGCAGTTGGAAGGCCTTCCTCGGAATAAAGTGCGTGCCAGACATTTGAACAATGTGGTAGTGAGGGATGCACATAATGGAAACAGTTCTAAAGTTTCGTATTTATCTGGTAACGGGATGGATCTATTCTCTGAGCCAGAGCATGGTAAAGTAAATGCTCATGCACGCAAGCTCTCAAATGAGAGTGTAGGAAGTGATGTAAGTTCTCTAAGAGGTAGCGAAACTTCTAATTTTGGGATTCCAAATTCATCTGGCAATGGCTCTCTTGACCTTCTTGGAGGTGCTGAGGTTTCAAGCAGCATGGAAGTTCTTGGTAACTCTGAGTTGCATACTTCTGGTGGTGCTCAGTTAGTTCTTCCATTAGACCAGCGCCATAAAATGAGTAGGCTTCTGCTAACTATGCAGCGAAGACTAGTCACAGCAAAAACAGATATGGAGGATCTTATAGCAAGACTGAATCAAGAAATAGCTGTGAAAGATTACCTTGCGACAAAGGTAATTTCAGATGCGATATCAACCAGTTGGTCCAATTTTTAGTTTACATCACCAATGTCTGATAATAGAATGTCCTTGCTTATACAGGAAATATAACAAGTCTGATTTTGTTGCATAACTTTCTTTCCTTACATATTTCAGTTTTGAAAAGACAGATTTTATTCCTTTCCAAAAAAAAAGAGGGACAGATTTTACATTCCTGATAAAGACACAATCATGAGCCTGTGCTTGGCTTCTTTCTTTTAAAGTAATCTGTATTGTATGAGGGATTAGTACTATGCTACCGTGTAATCTGTACATAGTTTCATGATGGGCATTTTTTAAATGATATTTTTACGATTAAATGATAGCTAGCAACATCTATGAAGTTCCAAATGTAGGCAAATCTTTGAAGTTTTCTCTCTGCTGATGAATTACCTAAATCTTAGATATTGCCGATGGGTGTTCTGATTCCGTGATGGATAAATGCAGGTCAAGGATTTGGAGGTGGAACTTGAAACTGATCGACAGAAAAGCAGAGAGAATCTGCAGCAAGCTATATTGATTGAGAGGGAAAGATTTACCCAAATGCAGTGGGATATGGAGGAACTTCGGCAGAAGTCATTAGAAATGGAGTTGAAATTGAAGTCAAAATCTGATAAGGTTCACGGTGTTCCCTGTTTATGTTGTATTATCCGTTTTCAATTTAATCATCTTAATGGGATAAAATATGTTTGCAAATAAAATAATTCCAGGATGGGGATTCTTGCACGAAATCAACAAATAATTCAACCCTTCAGGAGAAAGACATTTTGCGAGAGTTGGGTTCTTCTAAAGAGCAGCTTGAGATTTTGTCAAAGCAATATGAGGAGCTAGAAGCAAGGTCAAAAGCAGATCGAAAAGTTCTTGTGAAGGAAGTCAAATCTCTCCGAAGTTCACAAGCGAAATTAGAGCATGAGCTCAGTAAATCACTTACGGAAAAGTCTGAAGCCGAGGTAATTTATATATCTCTACTAAAGTAAATTGTGTTTTGGTTTAATTTTTCACTAAGTCGCTCAATTTCTATAATGGGTCCATTTGTTCAAAGTAGTTCTGCTTTCTATCATTCATCTTGTTGACTTGCTAGACGCCTAGACTTTATCTTGATCGTTATATTTCTTAAATTAATTCAAATATACTTGGAGGAAGGAAAGATGGCCTGTCACGCTCAAAGTTTGGTGTTTTGTCTTGTTCAGAAACTCCTTGAACAGGAGAAACAAAAGAGCAAGCAGGCAGAAAAAACTAAGAAAAAGCTCCTGCATCAATGCAAGATTCTTTACAATCGACTTAATGAATGCAATCGGAATTCACCTACGAAAGATGAAGATAAAGTCAGTTTGCATCCTTCATCACCAGGGGAGGCTTTAGATCTGTTGAAAACATCAGATGACCAAATTAACTTCCTGCTTAATGGGGTACCTTTCTAAAAACTCCCTCCTACTTTCCTTCTTTTTTTTTTTCAAATTTGGGTGGGGGGGAAGCCGAGTTGGGTTTTTTTCAATTGTAGAAACTTATGAAATTTGCTTTAATGGAAAACAACAATACGTGCAATATACGTAGGAAGGGGCTTACAAGAATGGGTGAGTTTCAACTAGTTAAACTTTGGTCCGTTATCATGAAAAGGCGCGCCGATGCTCTAAGAACGGAACGTATTCCCTTTACTGCTGATGAAGTGTGAAAATATGCTACTGCCATATTTTCTTGCCATTACTTTCGTGTTTCTTTTCTTTCGTTTCTTTTTTAAGGGAATCCGTGCCTTTTTTTGGTGTGCCTTTTTTCATTATCACTTACAGCAAATCGTTTGACACATTTTATCAGGCCAAACTCTTGACTCAAGAAAACGGAGCTTCAGCTCCTGATCTTGACGAAGATCATGAAACCATGAGTGAAGATGCAGCAACGGCAGATGATGAGTTGAGGAATCTATTAGCAAATATTTTCATTGATAACGTAAGATTAAGAAAACAGGTGAACTCTGTTTTACGAGGAGGCTCTATCGAAGAATTAACGTAGGTGGGTTCTTAAGGGGGGGAAAACAAAACAAAAAAGTTGAAACAGGGATGAACATGGTTTTTCAAGTATGATCAGGTCTCCTGGGTTTGTATAACGGTTCTGGTCGATGATCATCTTTTGTTTCGCTTCCGGATAGAAAAGAAATGACTATATTCTGTTTCGTATAGTTGACTCACAAAAGCAAACATTTGCCTTTAAATTGTCACAAATATACAGTCTTCACAAATTCGGCTCTATTTATTTTTTGTGAATGTTGAATAATGGGGGGAGGGAAAAGAGAAAAATGTTTCTGAATTGCATTCAGGTTTTGCTCGTTAAAGTGTATCCATTTTATTTAGCTGATGATCTTGTCATTGGATGATGTCCAAAATCATATCTCAAATCTCTTTCGGAATTCGAATTTGTGCTTAAAAAGAGTATTATGTTGTCGTTTCTTGATATTATATTCGTTTTTCATTTTTTTTTATGTTATTTTCGTTTTTTAATGTTTTTTGGATATTATTTTCGTTTTCATGTAACGTCGTGTGTTGCTGTTGTCGTTTTCAGAAATTCGTGCTTTTCATTATGATGTCGTTGCCCAAATTGCTTTTGAAGTTTTGGTTGATATTGTTGTCGTTTTAAAACTCGGATCGAAGGCAAATTTGTACATGTAATACAAATGAATACAAATGGCATGTCGTTTTCATTTATTAAAATATACTCGGAACTTTGGACGTCAGGATTTATGTCGCTTTTAATTTTAAAGCAACGACGATTAAAAAATATACATATATATATATATATATATATAGATGGATTTTGTTTCAGGCAAAGCCACATGAAACGACAACAAACTTAACATGTCGTTTCTACAGATGTTGCGCCGTTTCTAAATGGAATAAGATAAAAATCTAAACGGGGGTTGGATTATATATATACATAGTTGGATTTTGTTTCAGGCAAAGCCACATGAAACGACAACAAACTTAACATGTCGTTTCTACAGATGGTGCACCGTTTCCAAATGGAATAAGATTAAAATCTAAACGGGGTTTGGAAACATTTTTACGACGTCAGGTCGAATACTTTTTTTCTTTTTCTGGAATAGATTTTCTTTGAACAGCTGCTACTAGAAAGTACACATAAAATTACGCTTTTGCCATAATGAAAGACTTTGATTTATAAGAATAAAGCAATCTCTACGAATAACATTCTCCATCCCATCCGTTGTTCAAAACTGACACGAAATGAGCCTTGCAATGGCACATAACAAATAGCCCTACGAATTGACGCAAATTAAAGAAAAAAAATGACACGAAATGAGCCTTGCAAAGGCAAAAACTCAAAGTAAACCCATTTTCTTAAAAGCAAACGCGTACGTGATTGGTGGTTGTTGCAATGCTCAAGCATCATTTCTTTTTCGCAGTCAGCCCAAGCAATCATCAAATTCACACTTATCTGCAAAAATTGGCCAATCATGTTATCCCATGTAACAACTACTAATAATGATTTAGATAAATACAATTCTGGTATCATTATCAAATTACAGCTACTAATAATGACACAAAATAATAAAATACTACCTATTGAAATGGTTATCCTAAAAAACAAACTGTAAACAATTATCAGTCTGTTATCCTATAGAAAGACGAGTGCTTTTCACGCCTTACAAAACAAAACAAAACAAAACAAAAAAGAGCAAAAAAAACTATTAGTTATTTGCATGTTCGGTACACCTTTCTAAATTCTAATGATGCTTTGTATAAATGTAATGTAAAATTAGATCATTAATACGGAAAATGAAGGTGTATATACCTCAGCAACAACGATCCATCTCTCGTGGCTCCACAAGAATGTAAAGCGGCTTTCCATTAAGCCTGCGCTGTCCCTGAAAGTGTTAAAAATTGATGTCTATGAGTGTGCTATTGGTGCAATAGGCAAAAACTTCTCTAACATTTGGGAAAAAGATGGGTCTTTTTTTTTATGAACCAGAACAGCAAATGTTCTTTCTCAAAACAGCAGAATTCCTTCAATTGTCAGGCCATCTTTTTCCCCCATACATCTCAGAATTTCACACTTCAAATTGAAATGATTGTCGTTTTCATTGAAACCCAAATATTTAAAGAGGGTTTACTTGAAACACATGTATATATTTTATTGTATATCCAACTTGCAACTTTTTACCTTTTGATACTACAACAAACTCATGTAGTAGGTGAAATAAATGTCATGCATGTTAGGCCACTAAATAACAACATAGGCACCCTAACCAACATGATGTAGATGGATGGTCCACGAGAAGAATAACTTATTAGTATACGACAGATATACAAGTCTCATTCGTACCATGCCATTTAGAGGATCTTCAAGGAAAATCTATAATGGTTCAAAGTCGTACCTTCACCTCAGGTAAACCAATAACACAAGCACATTCAACCACTTCGGCTCCCACGCGTTCTAGGAAAGAAGAATTGGGTACATGTTTATTTCGGGATTGATAAATGATCACAGTGAAACAAAAAGATTTCATAGCTAGTGAAAGGCCACACACCTAGAAGTCTAATTGCTGCGGAGAGGGTCCCGCCAGTCGCGACCAAATCATCGATCACCAGCGCGCGTTCGCCAGGCTGAACAGCACCAACATGCATCTCCAGACAGTCGGTTCCATACTCCAACTCATATTCCTCTGAGATAACCTTACCTACACATACCACAAATAAAAACTGTCAAAATTTGATGAACAAAACTGTCATGTGCTTCACAACAACGGAAGAATAGCTCACTTGTGGACCAATCAGAGTTAATCGATATGAAAACCGCTGAGGTCAAAATTAAAAGAAATGAAATTCAAAGTAGCAAAGACCGTTTGCCCTATATGAAAAATATAACCCCAAAACCAACATAAACTACATTAACTGTAGCCTAAGCAGCAACTCGAATGAAATTGACACAACAATTTACCTCAATAAAACAACTAGTCCAGAGCAAATACACTAATTAGTAAAATTAACAAATTAGTTTCTTAATTTCATGGCACATCTCAAGTTTTTTGTCAACATATAGAAGGACATACTTTACCTGGCAACTTTTTTGGTTTGCGTAAAGGAACAAACTTGGCACCAATAGCTAATGCAATTGAAGGACCAAACATGAACCCTCTTGCCTCCACCCCTACAGTTATCAGATTCTTCCATAAGATGTTTGCAAAACGAAATAACCAAAATAATAATAATAATAATAATAATAATCAATATATCATGGAACTCCATCACCAATCACCAAACAAAAGAAAATATTTGATACATTCAAGGCCTATGACACCCAAACTAAGAGCCCATTTGTTTCATGTACTCAAACTCAAATCATCGATTCTGCTAGTATTTTCCTCTGACAAAAGTTCGAATTTCAAACATCAGAATCAATAATCAAAGATGAATATACCTTCTAAACGGGCCCTAAGTATCACCTGAGATTTAATAAGGGAACATTTACAGATAATTCTTATCAACTAATTTGCAAGAACAATAATTAAGGGATATCAAACGTCTTAGTCCCCTGTAAATAGTGGATGGAAAAAATTCTGAGAAAAATAGCCAAGTTCGGTGGGGGCAAAATGTTGGGAAACTAGAAACGGTACAAGGGAAGCTGATTTTATTATTATTATTTTTTCTAACAAAAATTAAAGCTAAAGCTAAAGAGCATCTTCACAAATTCTCTTCCTTTTGGTGATTCAAGTCCTTCAAATCGCAAATCTAGAAAAATATATCAAATGCGTGGCATTTTCATGGCTACTCAGTTATATACTCAGAATCCCCATAAAAATTATGATGCATGCAGCTACAAAAGTCAGAAATAAATACCTTTCCAAAATCCAAAGAAAATACTGAAATAATAACTTGCAAAAATGAGCCCTACTTTGATCCCTCTCGTTTAGGGTTCACAAAAGCTACAATCTTTCCAAATATATATATATATATATATAATGATAAGATAGAGAAATTTCTGTCTCACATTTATTAGTACCTACTATTAAACTTTAAAGATAGTCTTGAAGATATAAACATATGCCCACATTTCCAACTATAAATAAATAAAATATTATAAACCTTATTAGAGTAAAGCTCAAATAATAATACTTTATCGTATAAGTAAGAAGAGAGAGAGAGAGAGAGAGAGAGAGAGAGAGGTGGTACCGGCAACAACAGAGATATCCATGTCTCTGTAGCGATCAACAAATATGTCCACCGTATCCTTGAATGCCTTGTGATCTAGCAACAACGTTGTTATGTCTTGAAACATTATTCCTGCACAACGTAAAATATAAACAAATAATTTTTTAACAGAAAAAAAAAACACAAATCACGTGTTAGATGAAACTTCCACAGAGATTCCAAGACGGAAGAACAAAAATGTATCCCCTCCCCTAAAAGAAACATTATACTAAAACAACATAAATAAAAAATAAAAATAAAAATGTACTACTAAGTAAAAAGAAAACCAAACCTTGTTTCGGAAAGTGAGGAACGACCCTAATAGCTTCAGAAATGGCTTGAAGCCTTGGGTCTCCTTTGAGTCCATTCTCTCCAGCAAACATTTTTTTTCTCTCACTTTCTCTTTCTCTGGTTTAGGATTTCTCTCTTGTGTTATTCAAATGGACTTCTGGGATGTTTATTGCAAAGATTTTTGGTCTTTTCTATGTTATATGAATATCTTTCTTGGATTGGGTTTCTTGGTTTTTTCTATGACACACAAAAGCTCGCTAAAAAAGCTTTTTCCTTTGTTTCATTTTTTTTTTTTTTTTACCTCCAAAACCAGAACTGAGCAAGAGCTGAAAAAGCTCAAACCTTTAAGCTCACTGCTCTCTCTCTCTCTCTCTCTCTCTTCTCTCTCTCTCTCTCTCTCTGCGTCTCGCAGTTATCAATGTGAGTAATTGCGAGTGGTTTTTTTATGCTAATCAATTGCGAGTGGTTTTTTATTGCCTCATTTATTATGCTGATCCGGGCCATCCCCATAGCCACTGCCACTTTGGAAGATACGTTAACAGATCGCTTTCTTCTCCACGCGCTCCTTTCACGCGTGTAAAACACTGCCTCTTCTGTTTATGATTTAAAACGGTGATCAATTTAAAAATAGAGGGTAACAATCAATAGTTTTTTACTTTTTAACCGTTAAATTTGTATCATAATTTATATATTTTGTATTTTTTTAATAGATTAATTTTAAAAATTTCTCTTAAATTATGACCCTTGTAACGTTTTGCCTCCCGAATTTCAAAACGTAACATCCGCTCTCCTAAAATTTTGTTTCGTTAACAATTTTACATTTTTTGTTACAGAGTGACGGAATTCGTTACGTGTCCATTATTTAGTGAGATTTAAAAGTAAAATTAGCTTATACCCATCTTCATTCAGAATCTTGGTGATCGTGGCGGCGGACGGTGGAGATCAACGCTCTTCGCGCATCCCTCGACTTTTGAGACGCCATAAATGACAGTGAAGGCTAGCTCAACAAGTGAATGAGGGGTCTTGCAACTGGTGATGCGAAGGTGAAGGAGAGCTCACGACAATGGAGATAGGCTCGATCAAGAGAGCTTGCAATGGTGGAGAAGGAAGATCTAGCACAGTGGTGCGACGGTGATTGTCGGATCTTGGCTCGTGGAAACTTACGAAGATGGTGGCTTAACAGATCTTGATTCACATGGGGGAGGAGTTAGGTTCTTCTCATTCTCACCAGTGGCCTCGGACATATTAGGCGGTGACAGCGTTGAAAAGGTGGCAAGGGGGAGATCGTGATGGGCTGATCTACTCACGTGGCGGTGATTATTGAAGGTGTGGTGATTCGATGAGGCAATGGCCATCGTTTTGATTTGTGGGTTTTTTTTTCATTTTTTGTGAAATAAAGATTCGTTCTTGGTTGGGAGATTATTTGAACATAGAATATTTTATTCCCCTGATAAACTGATGCATTTTAATCCTTTTTTTTAATAACTTGGGATTTTTACGGGATATTTTATGATATTACCCTCCTCATATGGGTTAAATAATAGACATGTGACGAATTTCGTCACTAAGTGTAATAGAAGGGGTAAAATTGTTAACAGAACAAAGTTCGGGGGGAGCAGATGTTGCGTTTTGAAATTCGGGAGGCAAAGCGTTACAGGGGTCATAGTTCAAGGATAATTTTTGAAATTAATCTTGTTTAATTTGATATGATTTAAACCATATTTAACGGTCCAAAACTGAGACTACCAGTATGTCGACCTATCGGAGAAACTCCCTAAAAATTAAAGGTGTGTTCTTTTATATGACTTGAGTTAAGATCTTTATTTGAGTTAAGACGTATTTGAGTTATGGTTTAAGTTGAGAATTTAAGCCATGTCCAGTTCGTCAATTCGAGTTTCAATTCAAGCTGATATGTGACTTTACGTGGGAGCTTAATTTTAATAGAAAAATTTAGATGTGACTTTTTGTAATAGCTTTTAACTGTAACAAAACTGTTGAAAACTTGAATCGGCGAACTAAATGAGGCCTTAATTTGAGTTTGTGTTTAAATGTGCACATTGAGTTATATAGTTTGAGTTGAAATTTTATTTGAGTTTGAATGTGAATGAGTCAAAACTAATATGTATTTGAATAGTATTCTTATAAAAACTTATTAATAATGATATACAATTTTAATAAAATATGTGGAAAGAATCATCTTGAATTTGAGTTTAAAAACTCAAGTTTAAGAGGGGAAAGAATTTGAACTTAAATTTTAACTCCAAACTTAAATTTTAACTCACAAATTAAAACTCAAACTCAAACTCAATGTTTAAAAAAAAAAAAGAGTACTTTACAAAATAAAAAATATAAATATAATAAGCGTGACCTTCTTTTTGAAATGGAAGTATTATAAGCTTAATTTGAAATAGCTCTACATATGCAACAAAACCGCATTGCTAATGGCAATAGTGGTGATTATCACCGACTTTTATAATGATCCATTATTACAATTATTATTAAATTTTTTTTTAATAATACTACATATTATTATTACTTGTTATATGTTTTAATACGTTAGCATCTTTTTCAATTTTTTTCCCCTTTACAATAACAAGCTTATCATATATTATAAAATGATCGCGTGACAAAAAATAAATTATATTAAACACCGGCCATTCCATCGAAAACAAAATTTATGATATACAAGGTTCCATTTCTTTGATATATTCATATTCTTTTATGAAAATCATGTCTATATCGTTGGCGTGGGAATGTATATAAAATAAAGCCAAAAAAATGTTGTCGATATGTGCCCCAATTTTTTTTTAATCCATTTTTGTGTCTTATTTTCCATCAACTTAATTATTTATGGGCACGTCATACATAATAACAATAATATACTATTTGTGGAAAAATGAAAAAAATATGGTAGCGAGTGAGGTGAACGACGAAGAAAAGGCAAGTGGCGCAGCACTTTAGTTAATTTTTACTGGATTTAAAATATATTACGATGGTCCCACAAAATAAAATCAAACGGACAATAATACTGTTCAAGCGCACGCGAATGTACCATGAAAAAACATGATAACATGATCATTAAGAGCTTTGCAAAAAATATATCGCCAGTTCTTCTTCAATCTTTTCATGATCTCAGTACTATCCTTATGAACGGTCCAGATCTCCCGCCGTACAGTCGGATGAGATCCTAGCCGTCCATATGAGTTCTTTTGGTATTGGATATAGATTCACGCAAGATCTTCGTCTTATTTTCTTTCCTTATTCGTTTTTCTTTTACACGCAAAGTCAAATGCAATGATACTTCCATAATAAAAAATATATATAAAATAAAACGAAATGGTCAAGTCTATCTGTACTTCCTACGTGTCAAAGTTTAATAAGTTGAATTTTGGAAGATTTATCTAAAATACTAAAAAAAATAAAAGACTTTGATTTCAATTGTTAGATTTGTGTTAGAAAGTAGGAACTATCAGTTTGCATATAAAAATGTGACATGATTGTAATTAAATTTAGTTATCAGAAATTGAACTTACTAATAAAGAGGTCTATGAAAGAAAGACCTTAGATTTTATAGTAAAAAATAATAAAAAGGCTCAAATTACGTTGTACATGTATTAACATATATTGTCACGCAATGGCATATAATAAAACTACTAAAATCCGTTCAATAATTGTTATCAATGACAACATTTTCAACCAATAATAAAAAACAATTTGAAATTAAATCGGAAAATATGTCAAAGAACATTAGATGATGATTTTGTAATTCTCTCTCCGTTCGTAATTTTTTTTTTTTTTTTTTTTTACAGACAATTAACTTCTTTGTGGTGGCGAATCAAGTGTATTCAACAAAGGAAACTTTTATTCAGCCAAAAAAAAACAAGGGAAACTTTTTTTTTTTTTTTTTTTTTTTACAAGCGTGCAATCATAGAATTACTTTTGGGATTTGTGGTGGAGATTTTTAAGATTGTGGGACCTACAGATACAAGAGCAAGATTCTGTTGAACAGAATTATATATATTCAGAAAAAAAAAAAAAAAAGCATTGTGTGTATATATATATATATATATATATATTAGAAGGCGTGGACCTCGTACCAATACTATCAAGCCATAATGATGAGGCTTATCTTTAGCATTGTCACGTCTCACTTATACCTAATCTCAACTAAACCTTCATCCAACACTTTTTAGCTTATGATATGATCAGAAAACCGGTAATCTAATTTAAACAATTATTTCCGTTTATACACTTTACTATTGTAATATCTAACTTCTTTTTCCTCTAATCACCCTGAAAAGAAGTGATGATTTTGGGGCCCCTCATATCTGCTTTTATACTGTTTAATAATATTTAATTTTAATATGACAAAGAGGAAAAAAAAGAAATTTTTATAATAAGATCTCAAAAATAAATTATAAGAAGTATCTGTTTTTAGCTATTATATTTATATTATAAATTATAATCTATTATGTATTCTTTTATTTTAATATGATTTTGATTAAATTTAAGGGAAATGTACAATAATACCAACCGGAGATTGTAGCATAAAAGTACCCCAAAAAAAAAGAAGAAAACTAGTAAATAAAAATGAATGTTTGGTTCAAAAATGATTTTCATGCCGTTAAAAATAGAACTCTATCACTCATAAAATGGTGAGTCTCACTAAGTTAGATCGTATTTATCCACCTAAGAGAACTTATTTTGCGTGAGTAGCGTTGTTTTAATCCATCGAAAAATAAGAATGGTCCATTTGGTTACATTCTACTAATTGATTCTGTGATTATGACTTGTGCCTATTCACTGGGTATATATTTTTAATCTGTTTAGACTAGGAGTCTAGGATAATATGGTTGAATTGCTATATATATATATAATTGTTTTGAGGCTATATAATTGGTGATTGAGACCCAAAATGGGGGCACTGCCGATTTCACTTTAAATGACTAGAATTTTTTTTCCTTTCTTTTTGTTTTTATAATTATTTTAGTAATGGACTAAGCTTGTGGATTTTGTGTTCTTTTTTTTTTCCTTTTTCTCTTTCTCTCGATTATCAATGAATTATTTATATTTTGTACTTTGCTTTTTTTTAGTCATGTGTACCTAAAGACCATAACGAACGTTGGATAGTAACTTTTCTTGGTAAAAGTTATTAAAGTGTTGTCAAAGTAAATAGGTTGTTCCTTTTCCAAAATCTAATGCATGGTTATGGAGCTCGAGGAAATCAGGAATGATCTGTAGATTTTAGTCTAGAATGGGCCACACAATGGGCCACAGAATCTCCAGAAGTGTATTTGGTTTGCTTTGGTGCAAAATGGACCTAGCCTAGTTTGATTCGCGGGCCTGAATGTTTGGATTGTTGCCACACCATCCCGCCCCACAAAATAAAACATAAAAAGGACCTTTTACATAAATGCCGATTATAAGTTATTTGTTTTAAATAATGCATACTCTTGTTTATTTACAAAACTATCCACTATTATACATATAAAAACATTTATTTCCTTATATAATAAAAAGGGCAAAAATAACGAAACAACAAAATAGGAAAGAAAATTAAACAATCTGAATATAAAACATTATAAGTTTAAAATAAAAAGTCAAGTTATTGCATTAATAAAATATAATCTAATTATTTTTAAAAAGATAAATTTTTTTATGAAAAAAGAAGGAAAATCCACTGAATATTTTTAAAAATATAATCAAATTTTTTTATGAAAAAAGAAGGAAAATCCACTGAATATTTTTAAAAATCTCATGCTTAAAAGTCTGCAACTTTGATAATTCTTTTAAATTGAGTCGCTCCACCCTAAAATTAAACAATATTTTTCATTATTTAATGGTCAAATCATTATGAAAAAGAATATATAATAAAATGAACACAAAAAATGTACACATTAAACTGTTAGTTTTGAAAATAATTTTCTGTGTGGAAGCGTGTATCTAGCGAATCGTATATAACAAAATTTTTATAAAATTCTGAGATACTTTATAGATTACATTAATTTATGCGCGTATAAATTAATCAAATTAATTTATATAGCTGGCAAATGATTAGGTCGATAACTTGAGTTCTTTGACCACGAACGTTCCTCGCTCTAAATTTACTTAGAATACTCGAATATGTCTCATCAATTCTTTGAATCTACAAAGACGTGTGTGTGGGCATGCCTAAAACAAAACGAGATTGGAAAATAAATACTCAAGTCGTGGAATTTCAGAGATTGTCTTTTCGTGTCCTAAAAAATGATTATGAGGTACTTATAAAAAGATTTTCTAAAATGTCGAGGTACCGACATGAAATTTTTGAAAACAAAAAGGTATTAAAATGAAATTTTTCCTAAATTAATTATATTATTTTTATAGTTTCAAACAATTTTATTGCTTAGCATTATATCAATGTTCAATTACTATTGAATTCACTTCAAAGTATATGTGAGCAGATGACGTCAATCTAATAAAAATGTAAGCTGTTCAAAAAAAAATAATAATAAAAATGTAAGATGTGAAGAGGAAAAGAAGGTTAAAAAGAAAAACATATGTGAGGCGCGTGAGGTAAGAGTTGCAAAAAGTATCAGACTTTATTGAAATGCTGGAGTTATTTCTTTCATACACGTGGCACTATATGACTCTCTGGAGTTATGCGGTGCTCTAAATGTAGACCGTGTTCGAAATTAATAATGTTTTTATTTTTTATGTTTTTTGAGAAAAAAATTAAAAATATTTTAAAAATGGTATTTGACGTAATAAAGATAAAAAGTAAAAATAAAAATGATTTTTTAGTTTATTGTAAAATAATAGATAAATGAAAAATGACTTTTAGTCGTTTTTCATTTTTTGTTTTCGTTTTCTCCTCTCTTGAGCAGAGAGAAAGAGATACAGACATTAATGAATTTTTTCATACTGAAAATAATCTCTTGATAAAACTACCAAACGCATTTTCGAAAATAAATTCTGTTTGAGATTGAAACCGTTTTCATTTTCATATTCATACAAAAAATTAAATTATTTTGGAACGAGTTCAAAACGCGCCCGTGATGCCTAATATCATTTTTGTTTAAAAAATTATACCCTTTACTTTAAAAAAAAAAGTAAACTCAAACTATAATTCATAATCATTACGTTTAAAATTTAATTTTTTTTTTATAAAAAACACTATAACATAATCAATAATTTAAGTTTGAGTAGACGAAATAAACGGGCTCTAAAGTCTCTGTTGGAAGGTGGATGCTTTGGGGGGCTTTCTCCTTGGTTGGCGGCGGCGGAAAGTGGCAGAAGGTGGTTCCTCACGTTGATGTTTGAGCATCTTCTCAACTCTTCATATCGTAGTCTTAACTGTGGATTTCCTCTCCTAGAGTCGTCGTCGGATTGTCACCGGAGATTGTGTTGTTGTTGGGTATGTAATGTTTTGTTTTGGTTTTGTTTGTGTCAAATAACGATATCGTGGTTACCACCGACTGTAATTTTGTTCCTCTTTTTATTGTAATAACGGATGTGGTTTCTCCACCCTCTGGTGTTAGGTTAGGTTGTGATGCCTTTAGTCTCTTCGTCCATCCTGATCAGAGTTATCCATCGCCTATAGCGACATGTGTGGAATAACCTTGTATGTGCTCGATTAGTGGTATGCCTCTTATGTTTCCACATGTTGGAACTCGGCATGTGTTTTGCCCTTTGAGCGTTTTCAATTGAATTTGCTGGTGGTTCCAGTTTGTTATCGGGGTTGAGTCCTTAATTGCGTTATGGTCTTTCGCGTCTGAATTGGTGTTAGTAATTTTCTTTTATAATACAATTTCCATTTAAAAAAATAACAAACATACTCTAAATATTTTAAGACCACATCCTAAAAATTAAAAACACCCTCAGTTAAAATCTCACATTCAAAACCCTAATATCCTCGTTTGCTATTTTCTCTCTCTAACATCTATCTCTTGTTACGCTCCCTTAATCTCCCGGGCTCATCCCTCTATTTTCTCTCTATCTCCAGCCCCTATGTTTGCTATCGCCAGCACATTCTCTCTCATAATCGTAAAATTGTCAAGAAATCAATCGTCAATCTGTTGCAGATCTGGTATCACGACATTGAGATCCGTTCATGAGATACATTACGATCGTCTTTTGATTTCATAACAGTTTTTTTTTTTTTTTCGTTTGTATTCGATGTTGTTTTTTCATGATTCACGTCGTTCATAAAAATAGCCAAGGTTTTGTTCAATTTTTTCATTTTTAATATTTTTTCGTTTTTTAGAATTGTTGTCATTTTTATAGTAGATACATCGAGGCCTCTACGCTTGTTTGTTCTTGATTAACATTCGTGCCCTTAGCATTCGAAATCTTCAAAATGTGCCTTACTAATTATGCTTTCCATATCAGCAACCTGTAATAATAATTTAAATCCAGAGTAATCTTTATAAATACTCGTTGGTCATAATAAGATATATATAAATAATTTTGTGATAAGATAAGAAAGAATATTCTATTAACAGGTCAACATTTCCAATTAAATTTAGACATTGCTTTTTAACGATCAGATCAAATAAAATTTGTATCAAGAGTTTTGAAAAAATAGCATGTTGAATCGAAGATACTTTTAGGCGTAAAGAACAAACTCTTTTTAATGAAGAAAATTACAGATTATATATTATTAAATATTTAACTTATTAAAAGTATTATTTTTAAAAAATTATATCATTTGACTAGCTATAATTTAAAAGATAAAAATATATAAACTAATGTTAAATGATAGAAATAAAAATACACTTCATTTTAATGGATGTTTTTTTTAAAAAGATACTCCATTTTAGTGGATGTTTTTAAAAATTTCCCTTTTAGTGGAACATGGTCGGGTTTGACCTGGCCCAAACTCAAAGCTCTACGCACGTGGACGTTTAGTTTATGAGTTCAGAATTATTTTCAATTTACGTGTATTTTTTTGTGAGAGAAAACACTGTAGCGAGTCACAAACTATGATCCGAATCACAGCACGAATCCTTACTCCAAACGCTTAATTGATATCCAACTTAGAGTGCGTTTGTTTTAAAGATTTTAAATGGTTCATTCAAGTCATGGTTTTTAGTTATGTTACAATACTTTTTTATCACAAAAAATTTAAATTACAAAGTTAGAATAAAAAATTTAAATTTAAATTTTGGTTGGAGGATTCGTTATTTGATTCGAATAATGATTCATGGTTCGTTACAGTATTTTATCTCATAAAAAATACATATAAATAAAAAATAATTATAATTTCATGATTATAATCCATGAACCAAACAGGCTCTTAGTGAACTCATAAACTAAACGGACCCTAATGGTTTTTCATAATCCGATCCATCTCTTACTATTCCCATTCCCTCCAAAAAAAAAAAAGTGAAAAACCTTGCCCCCTATCGCTCCTACTTTTCCCGCCCAATTCTCCATCTCGTCCTGATTTAGGGCTTCCGTTTCTCCGATTACTCCGAAAGAGAAGCGATGGAGATGGCCGAAGGCGACGACGAAGAGTTCGGGTTCTCGAGAAACTACTTTCTGGCTAAGGAGTTGGACGGCTCCGGGAAGAAATCCACTCGCAAGCTCTCCGACATCGATCTCGTTGACGAACAGGTAAGTGCTCACTTTCAATTACTTTAGAGACCTCGGTTTTGCCTTCGACAATGGCTTTTTATTTGAGGAAGAAAAAAAAAAACAGACAATTTGGACAATTACATGTGCAGGAACTGAGAGCGGCAGCCTCTAACCTTGAGCCCAAACATGCGAAAGAGGTACGGGAACTGATGAACAGTTATAGAAGTCTGTACCCAAAATGGCTTTTCGAGCTTAGGTATGTTACTTTTCTCTGATTAGGCGCAAGTCACTTCTACATTGTGTCGTGTTTGTTTATTCAATCTTCAAAGTTTCCGAACTTTTTGTTTGTTTGTTTGTTTGTGTTATTGGTTTCGTTTTTTAGAGTATTGCCAACAAATGATTTCCTTATCATTCGAGGTTGTTGGTCATTTCAGCTTTATCAAAGTTTGTTTAGCTGTCCTAAATTCTGATGTATTCTTCTTTATGGAGGTTTTTTCACGGAATTTTGCCTCGCGATTTCCCAAGAATACAAGTAGTTTGCTTAAAATTAGATGTGCAAAATGTTCTATTATGTTAGAATCTAGGAGATTGGATCAGAAGTGCTTATTAAGTAATTTTCTTAACGAGTTCATCATACTACAACATACTCTTTATGCTATTCGATTTTTTCATTATTATTAAAATGTGCTAGGTGTGGATTTGGCCTTCTAATGTATGGATTTGGATCTAAGAAAGCCTTGATTGAAGACTTTGCTTCAACAGCATTGACTGAATATTCTGTGGTTGTAATTAACGGCTATCTTCAGTCAATAAATATAAAACAGGTGCGTACATTTGCATAAAATTCAAATTAATTTATTGTTGTTTTACCCTTTTCTATTGGGTTAACATAAATTTCATGCTTTAAATGCAGGTCTTGGTAGCCTTGGCTGAAATTCTTTGCGATCAAATGAAGAACAAAAGGAGCAATACTTCAGGGAACATGCCAAAAGGTCAGCAGCCTTTCAATTCTAAATCAGTGAATGATCTTCTTGCATTTTTGGATGGCCCACAGGTGGAGGAGAATGATTGTTTTATATGCATCATTGTTCACAACATCGACGGGCCTGGGTTAAGAGACTCCGAGACTCAGCAGATTCTTGCACGCTTAGCTTCTTGTTCCCATATTCGTATTGTTGCTTCTATTGACCACGTGAATGCACCTCTTTGTAAGTCAACACTCTTATCATTTATCAAATTGTAGAAAGCATTCAAGCTAGCTGCAGATACATTAGCACTTTCCCGCCTGTTACTTTGCATCTGTTCAGTTTAAAATTAAGACCATCATCAATTGCAGTAGGAAAATGTTTGGTAATTTTCAGCATAACATTTCTTCTTGCAAGTGAAACTTTAACGTTGTAGGCTGAATAAAAGCATCTTCACTCGTGAGGCAAAACAATTTTCTCAACTACGTAGCATTAGCTTCCTTGGCAGCAACTTGTAACTGTTTGCTTGACATTAATTCATAATATTTTCTGTATCTAATAAGGTTATCTTATGTATTTTGTTAGTGTGGGACAAGAAGATGGTTCATACACAGTTCAACTGGTGCTGGTATCATGTGCCTACTTTTGCAGCATACAAGATTGAAGGAACATTCTTTCCTTTGATACTCACAAATGGCAATACCACTCAAAGCGCCAAAACTGCAGCGCTAGTGTTACAGAGTTTGACACCAAACGCTCAGAGTGTTTTCAGAGTTCTTGCGGAATATCAACTGTCTCATCCTGATGAAAAAGGTACGTTATGTGTGCCTCTTCTAGAGTATTTATTCTTCTTAAAGTTCATTTCACATCGTGGAGTCTTATTTTCATGCACTAGAATGTAAGAGAATCTCCAATGCCATATTATAATTGATGTGCCAATTGCAATTGCAAATTTAGTATTTGAGTGCAAAAAACACTCTCTAATGTAATGCTATTTATTGTGCCAAATTTTCCATATGTTATACTTTGTGGCAAATTTCCCACCAAGTATAGCATATGTAAAATTTAACATTTGATTGCTATTGGTTAAAATGTTTACTTTTTTATGTAATAATTACAACTTTTGCATTTTCTAATTATTTTAAACATAAAAGTTTACTTTTACAACTTTTAAAGCTTAATTTTTATGGGAAAAAGTAGATTTAGCATTTCAAATAGCATTTTGCATTGGAGCAAAAATGAAAATAACATACCATATCACACTTTTTGATAGTAAATACACAATTGACATTAGTATTTACATTAGAGATGGTCTAACAGTGTTGCCTATTTGCCTACAGGAATGC
>NW_010358318.1:97241-117721 GCF_000414095.1 Morus notabilis | reverse complement strand
GAGCGGTTCCTGGCGAGCAACCAGGTTACACTCAACTCCCATTTGACAGAATTCAAAGATCATGAGCTGGTCAAGACCAGAAGGGATACTGATGGGCAAGATTGTTTGTACATCCCTCTCACTGCTGAAGCACTCGGAAAACTTCTACTGGAGATAGGTCAATAGTGTTTGTTTTAGGCCTTGTGCATCTCTTGATACCACTCCCCTCTTGGAAGCATAATTGTAAGTCCATAACCCCCAATTGGCCCAGGTTTTTCTAAAGCATCAAAGGTCCAAATTCCTTTGTAACTGATGCACCTGTTTGATTGAGTCCTCTGTATACTAGTGTGGAACTAATGAGTAATTTGATGACTTAGAAAACAAAAATAAAAAGTAAATTCTTTGGCAGGACAAGAATAAAAAACTTACCTATAAGTTCCACCAAGTTTATTAAACTGTCATAGTAAAAGTTTCTTAAATTTTGTCATACCTTATACCAAAATTTTTCAACGAAAAAGAAGGGATAAATGTGGGCTGGTCCCTGGATAAGTTGGGCAAGTGGGGTATCCCATTTACTGGTTGAATATTTGTAATTTTTGGATAAGTTGTAAGGTGGGTCGAATGTCAACTTCTGTGCTCTGCTCTCCTTTTTGTTTTTCTGGCAAACATATCCATGTCAATTATTAGATAATTTTAGTACACTATATTAATTAACATATGCTCATTTGCTTGCATTTTCCCTCAATTTCAATTTCACTTTTAGCATGAGATATGTTTTTAGTGTCTACGCAAATAATTGTAAACTTACCGTGTTGGACGCGCATTTTGAATTCGTGTTTAGTAAATGCACAGTTTGAATTATATTTTCGTTTAAACTGAATTAAATAGTCTAATTTAAATTTAATTTCCCTCAAATTTAACTGTTCAAGTCATTTTTAAACAGAAAATTGGTTATTTTCATTGCATGGTTAATGCTAACGTGCTGAAAAACTTTCCATGAATATCATTTTTTATAGGTGTCAAAATTATGTTGAAGTTTTAATTAGTTTGTTAAAATTATAGGGGTTGTTCTTTTGTAATAAATTCAGAAAAAATTTGAACTCGAGTTACAATTTTATTCAAGTTCATGTTTTTTTGTAAAATTTAAGTTTGAACTTGAATTTTGGGCTAAATTTAAGTTCAAGTTTTTCCTTCAATTCGAGTTCATAAACTCGAACTTAAATTAATGAATAATATTTTTTATATTTTTAAAAATGTCATAATTTTTTTGTTTTAATTCTGATTGAGATGATTTTTTTTCTATGTATTTACAACGAAAAGATGAATAAAACTCCACTCATATACTCTATTAAAATTTTTCATCACCATTGAGTTTTTATTAAAATACTATCTAAATATAAATTTAAGTTTTGACCCATCTAAACATAAACTCAAAAACATTCTCAATTCAAATCATAACTCAAATGTGCACATCTAAACACAAATTCAAGTTATAACTCAAACTCAACTCAAAATCATTACTTAAATCACTCTAATTCAAAAATGCAAAAAAAACAATCCCATAATTTTTTTCTCCAACTTTTTTAAATTAAATTTTTCTTTATGGAAGAAGTCCACTTATTTTTATTTTGAAGCATTGAAATGTGAGTGATGGAATTGGAATACACGTTGATCTGTTTGCCCAAGGAAACACATGTGAAATTTCACCGATTTGAGTTTTCAGTTTTAGGTTTATATAGTAAAAAGTTTTTAGAAAATGTCACATCTAATTTTTTTTTTTTGCTACAGTGAAAAACTCTTAGAAAATGTCACATCTCAATTTAAATTGAAAACTCGAATCTGCGAAGTGAATGAGGCCAATTTTTTGATTAGATGATGATAAAGATAGGATACACGATGATTTTTTTTTTAAAGTATGAAAACACACGTTTCTTTAATGAAACTTACATACATATTTTATTTTATTTTGTTGAAGAAAATATACATTATTTACATGATTTTTTGAGACGATACACGTTGATTTTTTATTTGGTTTGCTGAGAAGAAGCAAACATTGGGTGCGTTTGTTTCTATTTTTGTTTTCATTTTTTACGTTTTTCGAGGCTAAAAAATGAAAACGCATACGTAAAACGCGTTTGGTGTAAAATTTTTTAAAAAACAAAAACAAAAATATTTTTGTTGTTTTTTCTAAAATCTGAAAACGGATTAAATCCGTTTTTCGTTTTCCTTTTCATTTTCTCCCTTCATTCTTCTATCTCTTCTCCGCGCAGCTCAGAAGCAAATCCAGCATTTCTCCAAATCTCCATAGCTCTCTCTCTCTCTATTTCTATTTCTCAGATATGGTTCGGTTCAAAGCGTCTCTGAAGAAGTCTTGAATCGCTAAGATCGGAACTTCTTCTCGAGCATGAAGTGGTCGCCATGGCAGAGCATGAAGTGGTCACCATGGCAGAGCATAAAAAGCGGAGGAGAAACGAAGAAGCTCCAGGTGAAGGTGAGCCGATTGGAGCTTCGAGGTTTCGAGTGTGAACTGGAGGAGAGAGAGAAAGCTGTGGCGCTTGAGGTCAAATGGAGAGGCCCTGACAATAACAAGCCCGGACTGAAATTGGTTCCGTTCTTCCACCGGAGATCGTGGCAGAGGTAGAGGAATTTCAGCGTCAGGAGATCAGGATTCCGCTGAGGAGAAGCTGTCGCGTGGGACGATGAGTTTACAAACATCTGCAAATTTTCGTTTGGCTCCGATTGGAATTTAGATTTCAGGCTGTTATATGTAAGTTGTAATCAATCAATATATGAATATGATATCAATGAAATGTTTGATGATCGAATCTGGAATTGGAATTGGTACAGGGAGAGAGAGGAATCAGAGAGTAAAATGGCGGTTGCGGAGAAGTTGTCGACGAATCTAAGCAAAGACGGCGGAGAGAGTGAGATTGAGAGAGAGCCTCCTATGGGGTTTGTTTGGACATTGGAGTTTTATTTGGCTTCTTGAATTTTGTTTGGAGTTTTGGAGTTTCTGATTGTTTTGTATAGAGACGGGGCGAAATGGATTTCAGAGTTTTATTATTTATTTAATATAATTTAATTTTAAATATTTTATTACATGTTTTTAAAATTAAACCACCAAACACAATTTTAGTTTTTTTTTTAAACTGAAAACAATCTCTAAATAAAACTATCAAACGCATTTTTAGAAATGATTCCAAAATAAAAATAAAAACGTTTTCGTTTTCATTTTCATATAAAAAATAAAAACGTTTTAGAACCAATTCCAAACGCACCCGACTCTCAGTTTTTGAGTGTTTGATGATGGAGATAGATAAATCTTGATTTTGTTTTTTTTACTAGCTGAAAAAAATATGCGGTTTTCTATCTTTGATAAGAAAAACAAATGTTGATTTTCTGTTTGAGATAAAAAAACACGAGTTCACAAAAAAAAGAAAAGAAAAGATTATTTGAAATTGGAAATCCTATTTCATTGTAGCAACAAAAAGAAAATGCAAATACTTTTCCTAAAATATGTAATGTATGGTGTAGAAACAATCTTAACACGTGAAATTCTGGTGGCCCACAATTTGCAAATCCTCATTTTCTGTTCATATCAATTTTCTCACGAAAAAGTGAAAGGCCGAGAACAACACGCGTTTCACTACAGATCTATCCACGCGTTAAGCATAATTAACACATCAGAAATAGTTCAAGTCATGCAAATAGCATGAACATTAGCTGCCCATAAAGCCAGATGGCAGAAAACTAGTGGCCACCATTAAGTGTGCGTAATAGATTCGTGTCATGATTTAAATTATAATTTTTTAATTCGTTAAAGTATTTTTTTTATAAAAAATATATATAAATTAAAAATAATTTTAAATTATGATTCTAAATTTATAAACTAAACGTCAATTAAATACCGTGACTACTATCAAATTCCTCAATTTACGTGGCAGCGCAAATTAGCCCAATTCCATGAATAAGATAGCAGAACACTTTGATATTTGCTAACGTAAGCCACGCCTTCTAAAAATCCTTTTCCCTCTTGATTGGGCCATGTTTTCCCTCTAATCTCTGTCTGTCTGTGACCGTCTTTCACAACTACGCTTTGATGAGATTTTATATTTGTTTTTTCTCCTTTAGGAAAAATATATGAATATGGTTTATTATCGATATTTGTGGCTGGGATTGTTTTCGGAAATCTCCAATTTAAGACTAACAGTTGTAAATTTGTAAGTAACGAACTAATAATCTGTTGGAATGTTCTAGAGACAACCGCCATGGCCTTCTCTACTGCTACCAGATCCAATATTCCTTCTTCCTCTTCTTTCCGCAACTCCAAGGTGCTCTTTCTTTCTATGATTTCTTTTCTGTCCCTCTCTCTGTATATATACGTATGTATACGTATATATATAGACATATTTATCGATGTGTGTAAAGTCCGTTTCTTTGATTTTCGATACTGTTTTGGCCTTTTGGGGATTTTACCTCGGAGAACTATGGCTTCTTACGGAAAAAAAGAAAATCTAGGGTTTTGTTTCTTCTGGTTTGACACTTTTATTTTTTTCCCCAGTGGGAGAAATACACGAATTGGAGGAGGATCTATTATCTTGAAGAACAATCTCGATAAATTAATATATATTAACTTCTGATAGTGAAGTTTTTTTTATTTTTTTTATTTTATATTTTTTATAAAAAAAAAAATCTGAATCCTGAGGTTGAGACTACTGTCCATAAACTTGAGGGTCAATTTTATATATAGCATTTTTTTTTTTAATTAGGACTACAATAGTTTTAAGAATGGTTATTGCCATGACAAAAAAGAAAGTGCTATAAAAAAATTAATCCTTTAAGTAATTTTAGTTTTGCTTGAGATACGCATATACATATACATTTTTTTTTTCTCTCTGGATTTAGAATGGGATTAGCATATTCGTTTTAGTCTCCACTTCTTAAGAGGGTGCTAATTCAGTTTTCTTTGGCTCAATCTATCTTAAACTTCATTTATCTTTTCATTTTGAGGATTTGATGGGATATTTCTATAATTTCCAGCTCCTTTGGGAACTTTTCTGACCCGTGAATTGAATTTAAATGGAAATTTAATAAATAGCTAAAAGATGGTTATACTGTGGCTTTGCTGGTTTATAATCGCTGAGTAATACTTATGGAAAGGTGGTGCTTTTCGCAGTTTTGCTATTTGAGGCACAATGGAAGCCGTAACAAGCTAGTTTTTGGGACAGCCTTGAGACGAAGAAGCCGTTCTTTGAAGATAGTTAAGTCAGTCTTAGATAACACGAGTCCAAGCGTTAGTGACAATGGAGCTACTGAACCTGCAAGGATTCTTCTCGAGAGATTATTTGTGCAGACGCAGAAACTCGAAGAACATATGAGCAGAGATTCTCATCTGCCTCAAGATGTTCAACTGGGGCTTAACCTTGGAACACTGGAGGCTGATCTAATGGCTGCATTGGAAGTGCTGAAAGATAAAGAAGACGAGCTACAGAATGCAGAAAAGACGGTTCATTTGGAACACGGTGAATTAAATCGTGCAAAGAAGGAGTTGGAGCAACGAGAGAAAGAAGTTACCGCTGCTCGTCATAAGTATGAAAAGATAGAGGAAGAACTGAACCAGGCCAATCTGAATTTAACTTCTCAAGCTAGGCAGATAGAAGATCTAAAACTTCATCTCAAGGAGAGGGACCGGGATATTGGTGCTGCACAGTCTGCACTGTCTCTTAAAGAAGAGGAAATGGATAAAATGAGAAACGAATTGGCGAAGAAGAGTGAAGAAGCTGCAAGGATTGATTCCGAGCTTAAATCTAAGGCTCAACTTCTGACTCAAGCCAACAAAATAGTGAATGAACAAGAAATTGAACTTCAAGGTCTCCGAAAAGACATCCGAGAAAAAGAAAAAGAACTAGAAGCTTATTTGACCCTGAGGAAACTTGAAGAAGAGAAGCTAAAAGTTGCAAAGTCCAACTTGGAGAAGCAGACGATGGAATGGTTAGAAGCCCAGGAAGAACTGAAGAAACTGGCAGAGGAGGCATCTAAACATGTGGGAGAAACATACGAAACAGTGGAGGACTTTAGAAGAGTGAAAAAACTTCTCAGTGATGTGCGGTTTGAGTTGGTTTCCTCTCAAAAAGCGCTGACATCCTCTAGACAGAAGACGGAAGAACAAGATAAGCTGTTAGGAAAACAGCTGGCAGAACTCGAAGAACAGAAGATCAGTGTGATGTTGTACATGGAAAATTTGAAAGCTGCCCAAATTGAAATAGAGACTGAAAGAGTTAAGCTCAGAGTTGCAGAGGCTCGAAACAAGGATCTTGAGTGGGATTTATCGATGGAGAGGGAGCTAGTGAAAGAGTTGCAGGAGGAGTTGCAGAAAGAGAGGTCTTTACTGCAGCAGGCAATGCAGGAAATGTCGTCTTTCCAGAAGGAGCTAGACCAGAAGAGTACTGAATTTGAGAAAGCACACAATCTTCTTCAGGTCAAGGAGTCGGAACTTGTGGAGGCTAAGATGGAGATCCAACACTTGAAATCTGAACAGGCTTCACTTGAGCTTGTATTGGATGAGAAGGACTCGGAACTCCTAAGTGCGAGGAAGAAGCTTGAAGAAGTGAGCGAGGAGGTTGCAGACCTAAAGATGCTTTTAAACGGCAAAGAGAACCAGCTTATCCAGGCAACCACCTTATTACAGGAGAAAGACGAACACGTTGGCATTATTCAAAATGAATTGAATGATACAAAGCAGAAATTTTTGGATGCTGAAACTGTGGTCGGACGGATTGTAGAGCTCACAAACAAGTTGGTTATGTCTATGAAGGACGAGGACTATGGTGCATTAAGTCTATCTGATGACCCCGCACAAGAATTATTCCAGCTACCATGGGAAGAAGTGAGTGATGATTTTAGGTTGCAGAAGAGACAACTGGAAACTGAGCTCGAATTAACTAAAGAGAGCTTAAGAAGGAAAGAAATGGATGTTCTAACTGCTCAGAGGTCTCTTGCAATCAAAGATGAAGAACTTAAACTGGTTATTGGAAGATTAGACGCAAAGGAGAGAGAAATCGAGATGATGAAAGAAGAAATGGAACGGGACGCTAACGATCTCCGAAAGCTTTATGCTTTGGCACAGCAGAGGGTAGGCGAGAAAAGTGTTGGGGACGTAGCAATCGAGAAGCTCCAAATCGAGGCAGCTCAACTAGAAGTTGAAGCTGCAACAAGCGCACTTGATAAACTTGCGGAGATGAGTCGTGAACTTTTGAATAAAGCTACCATGAGCATTGAGGCTGGTACTGATACTGGCATCTTCCCAGTGGATAGCTTTGATGCGTGGACAAGTATTGCGGAAAACAATGAGTGTTTTACAAAGGTCAAAAGCCAAGTTCTCCGGCTTTCTGCTTTGACCGAGGAGCTTGTGAAGGAGGCTGGTATTGCAGGATAGTAAGTGTTAATGGTGAAGCAACCAACTAGATTCTGTATATAATATACATGTATCTGATTTTATTTTATTTTCCTCTTTAAAACTAAACATTTAGTCGCAAATGAGTATAGTTTTTTTTTTTAATAAATAATTTTAGCAATGCATCTATGAATTAAGTAAAATATTGGCATCTCCAAATTGATAAAAGATGTTAAACTTTGGATTATTATCACTTATGCTCCTGAACTTGAAGGTCAATACTAATTTGTTCCTTAAACTTTAAAAATTCTCACACTGCTCGTTGAATTTTGAATTATTTTCATTTAATTTTTTTTGTTGCAATTTATGTTAAAAATAGATAGAAAAAAGAGAATAACGCAGTTATGCAGTATTTTTATTGAGATTTCTATTAAAAAAATATATATAAATCACATGACAACACTTAACATTTTCTTTTATCAACTAATTTTAATAGAAGTTATAATAAAAGAAGTTAATTAAGAACAATTCAAAGATTATAAAATAAAATGAGAGTTTTTAAAATTTAAAAAATAAATTTAAAATAAATTTAAAATTTAAGAGGTACTAATGAAAATAATTCTTAAACTTTAGAAGAAACCGCTCATGGACATGTCATTTCTTTTCGCTTTTACGTGTATGGCGACATTTTTGTCCAACCGCCGTCAATCTAGTTATTCTACAACACTTTCGGTGAATTTAAAAGGGACTTGTTTAGTCTAGAAAAATTTAGAGACGCAAAAGTGCCAAATATACTGTGAAATATGAATTTCTTAGATGAGTTTGGTAATTGACAAATACATAGAAATATGAATTCCAAAATATAAAAGTAGGAAGGGATTTATTAAGTATCTTTAATGCAATGCTATAATTAATGCGCTAATTATAAATTTAACATTTAAGTGTAAAAAATATTCTCTAATGTAATGTTATGTGTTGTGCTAAATTTTTTATATTCTATATTTTGTGGCAAATTTCTTACTAAATATAGCATATGAGAAATTTGACAATTGATTGTTATTGGTTGAAATATTTAATTTTTCATGTAATGTAACTTTTACATTTTCTAATTATTTTAAAAATAAAATTCTACTTTTACAACTTTCAATGCTTAATGATTATTAAAAAAAAAAAAATTAACATTTCAAATGGCATTACACATTAGAGTAAAATTAAAAATAACATATCATATCATACTTTTTTATGTTAAATATACAATTGATATTAATATTTACATTAGAGATGATAAATTAGCCATTATTTCTAATTGCTAAGGAGGGGATTCAAGAATAATACTATATGAGAATCTAGATAAAAGAAAAGGGAGCGAATGCGGTCAAAAGTGGACATTTGGTTTATGTATTCAGAATAATGATTCAGAATCATTCTCGGTTTACGTGTGTTTTTTATGAGAGAAAATACTGTAGCGAATTACAAACCATGATTCGAATCATGGCAATGAATCCACCAACTAATTGTGCTGAGCAACATATTATTATTTTTAAGGGTTAAAGGCTAAAATGAGATCAAAATGCTAATATCAATGTACCTGGACTGAATAAAAAGAAAGTAATTTCTTGGTAAAATGAGTAACGGAAAAATAGACTAATTTTAGGGTATTGTATCTCGTACGTACTTCGATACACAATGTTATTCCAAATGTTGTATTTACTTTTCTTATAAGCAATAAGCTTGAAAACTGTAAAATGAAATTTTAATTTTAAAATAATTTGAGATGATAATGTTGTAATGATTTAATGAAAAAAGAAGAAGCAAAAACAGCAAACAATGTGATCAGAAACCAAAATTTTACAAACGTTGTACCTGGTGATTTGACACCGAATATTGCTAATGCCAAATTTAGCCCCCCAAAACGACATTGCATTGTGGAGTCCCACTCAAATGCCTAAATTAACACTGCATTGGAGACGCTCAATATACTGTACGGCGACCAAGCTTCTTCCTTGCTCAGCAGAGAAAAGGAAAAGAACAAGAGAAGTACCACAAGGATTATGATTTATCCAAAATGCAACTTAATAGAAGGGGTTGAGTCAACACGTGATTAATGATACATCTTTACATTTATATACAGAGAGATATTGTTAGCCATCAAATGCAAATGACCACTTTGGCAGTTGATAGTGGTAGCTTAGAGTAAGAAGCCCCATTCTAGCTAGCAAACCAGTCACTCCAGATATCCGACTTCAGTAAACTGTAAACACTAACTAGCTTTGTCCTCTATGGAATCCGAGCTAAACGGCTACTGTCTACCGAGCCGAAGATGAGGAAATGCCTTATCTGAAAAGTTTTCCAACTTTAGGAGGGATCCATGCAGACTTTCCAGCATTCTGGCCATCCATAGGATGATGACTTGAACTTTCCATGTCACTGCTCCGTAGGTTTTTCACCTTTGACCTCCCAATTCTATTTCCAACGAAAAAGCCTAGCTTCATGGCTGTAAATAGGCCAAATGCAATGAGAAGAGGTCGCACCGCCCAGTGGAAATCCTCAAGATGTTGGTACTTCTTCACCATCCCCGGGCAAGTGTTAAAAGTAACTAGTTCCACTTCAGCTGGATCAGCCAAGAAGGTGCTGCACTCCTCCTTGAAAGTCGGGATTCCGGGGAACTTAACAATGAGGCATCCGTTTGGTAAGATCCACCAAATCCTCCCTGTGGCCCAAGCCCCTCCTCTTTTACGAGGCCATTCAAATCGGGGGCTCAGAACATTGGATTTTAGCCTCACAAACTGGCCAATGCAGTAGGATTCTGCCATCTCAAACGCGGAAGAATTCCCCTCCCAAAGAGTTTCCATTCCTATAAATCCAACTGCTACTTTACCATCACGATGGATTGAATGAAGAATACCAACTGGTGAGTGTTTCTTGTCTTCTTCCTTCAAGCTTAACCAGTCACCAGCAGCCAAGCCAAAAGTGATGCGCTCAAGAGTCGAAACATGAACCCTTAGTGGGTCATGGATGCCGTGAACCCTTACCAAAACAAAACCATCACGATCTGCGTCGCGTTCTAGGCCCACCACTGTTCCTTCAGGCACAGTCATGTTCTCTGGTTTGCAAGAGTTTGGTGGCTTTCTGGAACGAACTGTGTCGCCCACTTGCAGACGATCTTTCAGAAGGAACCATCTGGTGTAACCAGTCCCGAGACTTTCCCAGCCTCCATCAGTAGAGACTGCAATCTGTGAGCTGCAAAGTATCAATTATTAGGAATAAGAAGACACGAGGAAGTGAACAGCAGAAATTCAATTTTCCTGACAAGTTAACCGAAAAGACCATTATTTAGCACATACATCAACCGTAATCTAGCAACCAACTCAAGATAGCATAAATTATATATTCAACTGGGTTTGTTAATATAGTTTATCTAGCATAAAGTAGATGCAGCCGATAACAGTTCCAGAAGCTAGACAAAATTACAATTTATTATTTATAATTTGAAAAATATCCTTATACTTCTAGAAACCTTGAAAAATACATTTTATACGTCTAGGAGTAGCTAGAAATTAGTAATGAGTAGGCACAAGGGAGTGAACAATACTTCAATTTTCCTGACAAGTAGATGCTGAAAAGACCATAAATTAGCACATAGATAAACTATATACTACATCAGTACGTCTGATATTAAAGGTCGATTCAAAACCTTAAAATAAAAATTATACCTTTTAAACACATGCAATATATCCGACATTAAAGGACGATTTCTCAAGTCATACTCAAAGCAACCAAGGAGGACATCCTCAATAGGAGGAGGAAGGGCACTTGGTATATGGGGTTTTTCCTGCTTTCTGACAACCAAATGATGTATTTCATCAACAGGTCTCCCATGCCAAGGATGAACACCAGTCAACATCTCCACGATGCAGCACCCAAATCCCCATGAATCAGTCTCAAAAGATATCGGACCTCTTACTTCTGGTTGCCATTGTTCTGGTGCCATGTAGTTCGGAGTTCCAAGCCTGTGGGCAATATCTGAGCTTGGAAATGAACTGCCGAGCAGTAGATAAGGAACACCAAAGTCTCCAACAATTGCTTTGTCACTTTCATCAAGAAGAATGTTAGATGGTTTAAGGTTGAGAACCAAGATCCTTTTCGAGTGTAGTTCCAGAATTCCTTGAGCCAACTCTATACCATACCTGCAAGTAGTAGGCACATGATGAGAACTGGAAACTTCATACTTTTTGTTTCAGGCGTCAACAAAAAATGAAAGACGAATATTTTTAATGTCCAATCCAGACCCACATCACCTCAAAACATCAGGTAGCGTGAGACTTCCTCCTCTAAGGCGTGCAACTTTATCTCCAATTGAACCCTCATAGAACTTCATAATGATACAGATCTATCCATACATACCAAAAATTGATCTTAGCATACTGAAGTTAGAGACGTAAGAAAATCCCCATTTGATTTATCCAATAAAAGCACAAGACTCACCTTTCCATTTATAATCGAGACCCCATGTAGAGAGCAAACACCGCCTAATCCTTGACATTTTGCAAATAAACTATCAAATTTATCCAGCAAAACATTCATGTGCTCCTCTTTAACAAGAGGTAACATCTTGACAGCCACTTCATGATCCTCCTCGTGACCTTTACAAGACTGATGATGGGTTGCTAACCAAACATCACCGAACGTTCCTCTCGCGATTCTGTGTCGAAGTTTCAATGTCGCTGGTTCAATCCAAGGACTTAATTGGTTTGATGAAGATACTACTGTTCTAAGGTGATCGGGATCACCCTCGAATAGCTCAAACTCAAAAGAAGCACTTGGTTGAATATCACCAACTTGTTTGGACATTTCTTGATCTGCAACTTGTTTGGACATTTCTTGATCTGCAACTACATCAACCAATTATTGAAAACTTCCCCACAAAGTCCGAATCCATATATCACCATTGAGAGAAAATTAAACAGGAACTAATTACAATTTATTATCAAGTTTAATGCTTCACAACTAATTACACACGATTCTGCATGATTGTTTAAAGAACCCAAATATCATTTGTTTCTAGACTAAATAGCAAAAGGGCCAGAGAAACATAATTCACAAACGCTCAAACAAAATAAAACCTTTAACCAATATGGGTTTCAAGCATCTTTAAAGCTAAACACTACTAGTAAACACAAAACTCCAATATTCCATTTCACTTTGGATCATTCAATTTCTAAGGTAACCGAATTTCAACGGCTCTAGGCAGCTCAGAAAGTAACGAAGAATGAAAAGTAGGAGAAAGTTGCTTCAACCTATTGAAATTTCCATTTTTTCTTGGATACTTCAAAAGAAACAAGAAGTTACAACTGAGTTCGACCACTTGAAAGCTTTTCTCTCGTGTTTTCTTTTTCTTTTTTTTTTTCCCTCTGTAATTTGATCGTAAAACTCAAAGCTTTGCGTTGAAATCATAAGAAGTAGATCGGAGAAACTAAGAAATAGAATATAGTGAAGAAGAAGATGGTACTCACTGAAACACTTGGTAGGTATTTCCGTTGAACTCGCTTCGTCCTCCGAAGACCCAAAAAGCTTAAAAAAAAAAAGAAAAAGAGAAGCGTATGTACCCAAAAAGCTTAAAAAAGACGAAGAAATAAATTTGCAGGGAAATCCGTGGCTTGGAATCCCAGAGAGAGAGAAAGAAGAGAGGGAGAGAGAGAGAGAGAGAGAGAGAGACGAAAACAACAACAATAACAGGCCGAATCGGTTAATCTTTATAAACCTCTCGTAATCCCGAGCTTAAAATGCTATTAATCACTCTCTAATTACGGTTATGCACTTTGAAAGAAACAGCAATTCAGTCCATTTTAACTATCGACATAAACAAATTTTTTTGTTTTGTTTTGTTAGATTTGAATTTTAGACCTGAATATTAATGTGGATTTAACAAATTAAAAAAAAATACAATTTTGCATTGATGGTGGATTTTTTTTTTCTTTTTTATTTTTACTTTTAACTTTAAAAAAGAAAAAGTTAAGTTAGATTTTTTTTGCTCTGTAAAATATCTAATCACCACGTAACTTTTTCTATTTAATTAACAAAAGAAAAAGAAATTACTTGAGTTTTCTTTTCTTGCTTAATTTTTTCTTAAAAATATTCTAAATATTGGCAATACATGAATTTTAAATTTTTATCATTTATTCTTAATGAATCTTTTAGTTAAAAAACTGTATTAATTAAAAAGACATTAATTAATAATAATAAATACGCTTTTAAAGTAATTTCAATAATTTTTTCATACATCCTCTTTTTTAGGGAAACGTGACATTATTTTCTTTGTGGATTCGAATTTTCAATTCAAATTATGACATTTTTTTAGAGTTTTTCACTGTAGCAGAAAAATTAGATGTGATATTTTTTTAGAGCTTTTTATTGTAAAAACTTAAAATTAAAAACTCAAATCAGTGAAATGAATGGGGCCTATATACATGTTAGACCATGATTAATCCGGAATCTAGGGGATGGGGAAAAAAAAATTGAAGATTTTCACACGATAGTTGTTTGTATAAAAGTGGGAAGAGAGTATTGCAAAAGAAGTTTTTACATTTTGATTTTCTTTTCAGCATTTCGTTGTCCATTTTGTGAAAGAGAATTTAGAGATGGAGAAATGACGAATGGGGGGGTTAAGGGTGGCGTGCTTTGCATATAGTTGCGACTGCGTCCAAGGAATTCCAACAATACTTTTGTTTTTTCTTTTTTGGGAATGTTTCCAAGAAAGACTTCTTGTTTCTCATATCATCATCCAATCGTACTACCAGCAGTGCAAAAAAATAAAATAATAATAATTATAAAAAACCATCAATATTGCGTCAACGGTAAAGCCGTGGAGATTTGTAAAATCATTCTTGGCGTTTTCTCTTTGTGTCGTTTCTAAGAAATACTGTCGTTTTTCAAAATATTAATTTTTTAAAAAAGAAAATCTTTAGTCCTTGAATAATTAGGATTATGAAAACTTGGTCCTTCAACTTCCTTTTTGATGGATTATGCTTGAACTTATCTTTTTAGCAGTTTTGATCCCTAAATCTAAAATCAACGATTTAAAAGTCTGACCTATGTAATCATGTATCTATCTTAAGATAACTTAAAATATTTAAGAAATAAGTACATTTAAGTGCGAAACATTCTAATTTTAAAGGTCTTTATGGAAAGAACCTTTTGTACAAAATGTAGTTGGTAAAGGTTTAATTTGTCATATGAACATGATTATTTCTATTTATGGAAAGAACCTTTTGTACACACCATAATTGTAAGAAAAAATACATTCAAAAAATAATTCTCAAAAAATTTCAAGAACGAAATCATTAAGATGAAAATAGCTCATAAACTAACAACCCTACAAATCTTTTACACTTTCATTGTAGTTTGTAGAGAGATTTTGTACTGCCGTTTTGATTGAGAAAATTACATATTTTGTCATGATTTTATACAAATCTATTATCTATGTCATTATTAATAATTAAGTGTTATTATGATATTTTATTTTATCCAATCATACTACTAGCATTGCAAAAAATAAAAAAATAAAAAAATTATAAAAAACCATCAATATTGCGTCAACGGTAAAGCCGTAGAGATTTGTAAAATCATTCTTGGTGTTTTTTCTATGTCGTTTCTAAGAAATACTGTCGTTTTTTAAAATATTAATTAAAAAAAGAAAATCTTTAGTCCTTGAATAATTAGGATTATGAAAATTTGGTCCTTCAACTTCCTTTTTGATGGATTATGCTTGAACTTATCTATTTAGCAGTTTTGATCCCTAAATCTAAAATCAACGATTTGAAAATCCGACCTATGTAATCATGTATCTATCTTAAGATAACTTAAAATATTTAAGAAATAAGTATATTTAAGTGCGAAACATTCCAATTTCAAAGGTCTTTAAAGGCACAATGGAAAGAACCTTTTGTACAAAATTTAGTTGGTAAAGGTTTAATTTGTCATATGAATATGATTATTTCTATTTACTTTAAAAACAACCCTAAAAATCTTTTACACTTGTAGTTTGTAGAGAGATTTTGTACTGCCATTGTTAATTGAGAAAATTACATATCATGATTTTATACAAATCTATTATCTATGTCATTCTTAATAATTAAGTATTATTATGATATATTATTTTATTTTTTTATTAAAATAATGATAATTATTTATTTTTAAATAGAGTGACATAAAAAATATTTTATAGTATTTGTGGTTTGTTTCCCTTGTCAATTTAAAACTCGTGTGGTTAATAAATTTGAATTTTGCAAGAGGCAAAAGCTGCGATTTTTAGTCGTCTTGTAAAAAGTAAAATATAGATCCGTCGGTTTGGCCTTTAGGAAATGTACTTTGTCGTTTGCAAAACATTTTGTCACTGCCGAAATACGTTGTCGTTTGATTAATAAATTGTCTCTTTTAAGGAATGATGCTGTTTTAACGGTAAGATATGTTGTCGTTTCTATAGACCGTTAGTTAGACATATACATGGCCGCTTTTAAGAGTTCGTTCATTTCACCGATTTGAGTTTTCAGTTTTAGATTTTTATAGTAAAAAATTCTCAGAAAATGTCATATTTAACTTTTTTTGCTACAGTAAAAAACTCTAAAAAAATATCACATCTCAACTCGAATTAAAAACTCAAATCTACAACATGAGTTGTAAACGATGTCTAAGTAATGTCCTATTATTCATTTTTACTCATACACACTGTCATTTTAATACAATATTGTAGTTCGCTTCTCTATCAGGGATGTTGTCGTTTCTCTATCATCGCCATTAGAAATTCTAATGCTGGTCCGTTTTCTATAAATGTCGTCGCTCCTCAAAGATGTTTTTGCATTTAATCCTTCTTCTGGTTTTGCCACTCATATGTGGTTTTGCTGATTTGGTGGACAAGAACAATGCCATTGAATGGAACTCACTCTCCAAAACTTGAAAAGGAAAATGGTCTCTCTTTTTTTTTTTAATATTTGAAACTCAATGATATTTAATTTATAAATTCAGAATCATAATTTATAATCATTCTCAATTTATATGTATTTTTTTTTAAAAATACTATAACGAATCATAATTCATCTACGTAACATAAAGTGGCTACATATAATTTTTTTTGTTACAGTAAAAAACTCTTAAAAAATGTTACATCTCAATTAAAATTAAAAACTTAAATCATAATTGAAATTGAAAAGACCTAAAACCTTTACATTAAAACATTAAAAAAAAAAGTAAAAAAAGAAATACTGCCCGATTATTACACATCAATGCTTATAGTTATCATTCATCCCACAAAAAAAGGTATCATACAAAATTACAAATATAAAGCTTTCACTTCCATGAATCTCCCATGAAAAATCATCACTATAAAAGTTTTTTAAAAAAAAGAAAAAGAAAAAAAGAAGAAGAAATACAAAAGGAAAGAAGAATCAGAGGGAAAGGACCTTTTTGACGATGTCCTGGCTGAGGGCGTCGATTTGAGAATCGAGGGCCTTGATGGTGTCCTCCTTCTGCTTCTCCAGCTGCGCCAGCGCCTCCTGACGCTCCGCGTCCACCTTCTTCCTTCCCTCCGCCAGCTTCTTCTCCACCTCCACCTGCGTCTCCTTCTTCATCTTGTTCAGCGCCGCCGATATCTCCGCCCTCGCCGCCCTCATCACCGCCGCCGCCTGCTCCTCCAGCTGCTTCACCTCCCCCGACGTGTCCTTCACGCCGCTCAGCTTCTCTTTAATGGCGGCGTCCCTGTCGTCCATGAACTTCCCCAGCGGGGTGAAGTAGATCTTGTCCAGAGCCACCATGAGGATCAGAAACTGGACCATGATTATGGGGAGTGTGAGGTTGAAGTCGAAGAGCGCCGCCTTCTCGATCTCCTCCGCCAGGGACGGCGGCGCCAGGGTGAGGGAGGTGGCGGCGGCGGTGGCGGCGAGAGAGAGGGATTTGAGGGAGAGTAGTTGGGTGTTTGGTAATTTGGGGAATTTGGGGAGGGAGATTCTGGGGCGAGAAGTGGCCGGTGATGAGAGGGAAGGAGGGGAGAGGGGTTTGGAGGAGGCCATGATCATGTTAGCCATGACTGTTTTTGGTGATGACGAGTAGTTGTTCCGAATTCTTTCTGGTTTGAGAATGTATGTGAGTTTGATTTTGATTGTTTTGGGAATTGGAGAAGTCTCCAAGCTCCGTGTGTGTGTGTGTGTGTGTTGGGGATTTCACAGAGAGGAGATATCTCATCTCCTCCTTCGCCACACAAATTTGTGAGGGTGGTGGTGGTCTTGGTGGTGGGGCCAGTTTTCACACCAGCGACTTTTGCCTGGGGCTGTGTGAGATTCTCAAAGTAATTTTTTTAACGAAAAATCTCATTAATAAATTAACAAATTACATAAATAATAGTAAATGACCGTAACTTATAAAGAAATTTAACCTCAGATATTGACTGAATTGATTAGTGAAGACGGATGAAGTATAAAAAAAATAAGTGTGGAGACTTAATAGAGAATACTAACTCAGCGTAAATAAAATTGAGCACAACAAAACTCATTAATAAGAATCACTACAGTCGATAGATAAAATCAATTGAACGAGGCTGAACCTTTAATATGGGAGACACAAGTGATGTTGCCTAAAAATAAATCTGGGTGTAAATTGTCGATAATCAATTCATATAGATAAGACACATAAATAAAATCAGAATGTGAGAAAATCACCTCTATTAAGCAGCATATTTTAAAATATTTATGATAAAAATTATATTTACGATAAACGATTTGTTTATTAAGTAAATTTATTTATCGTATAAATCATTTACCGTAAATATGAAAATTCTAAAGTCTATGCATGTAGATTGGTCTTAAATCCGAGAGCCCAACAAGCAAATGGTTAAAATCCGAGTCCCAACAGAAGCTTGGCAATCCTTTGAAAATTATAGGACATGTAATGCACAATCATCCAACAATAATACGAGCCATGTTCAGGGTAATCTGACTCCTACCATGTGAAGTAAGAATTAATGCACTAAAATTAAGTATCATTCAACTGGGGTCACTAATTAACTCAATAATATGCTCTTTCATAGAGACGATAAGCATAAAATATTATTCACTAGCACTAGAGTTTTTAACTTCTACCAACAAGACTCTCTGTGATGTGAGCACCAGAGAATCAAGAACCAAAGCAAAATGCAAGTCAGGTATTCGTCACTTCAACCAATATTTTATCAAATACCAATAGTGGTTTCCAAGCATTGGTTATTTCTTTGAATATTCCTTCAAGGATAGCGTCTTCCGTGAGAAAGCAATATAGTAGCCTTTCGAGAATAGCATTTCTCACTACAACGTTGTATGATCTTCTTAAAACCTCCCAAGAAACCAGTTGTGACTCTTGCGGGACATGCTAGATCTTCAACTCTCTTTTTTCCAAGAAATGCGATCTTGCAGTGCGAAAACCACTCTCCGAACAAATGAGTCAGCCTGATTTCATGTTGTCCTATGAAACAACCTTGATCGGCATGATGATGAAGCTTCCCCTTCCCTTTAGTATCGCATTTGTTGTTTTCCTTGTCATTTTGTTCTTCATTGTTGCAGCTAATTGACGGCGACCGTGACATGCATATGAAAGAGTATCAGAGATGTAAGGTAATGGTTTTAGCAGGGCTAGTTCCTTTACTTTATAAAAAGAGTAATGTTAGAGACCAACTCAAATCTCAATTTTTGTGTACCAACTGATGTGGCATGTGAGTTGCCATTGTTTTACCGGTAGATGCAATATCTCATCATTAATTGACATGGCAATGTCTTAAACACACATCAATGTAAAAATGATAACTCATAAGCCATATCAGTTAGCACATAAGAGTTGGAATTTGAGTTCGTGTCCCTAGCATTATTCTTACACAAATATTAAATGCATTACCATTGTTTTATCTATCTTTTACAGGTAACACAACGTTTATTAAGCTTTTAGTACATACATATACATGTGGAAATTAAGTAAACGACTAACATTACGGTACCAAGTGTTCTTGTTGGTGGAGAAAAAGGTGGATATGTTGCTGGAAATTATGATTCTCTTTTGATAGTGGTGGTAGCAGCAGTAGTGACAAATTGGACGTTTTATTATTGTTATTACAAGTTAAGAAATTGATTTTCTTCAAGGAACCATATAATTGTTGTCCTGTATTTTTTTCTTTGTGGGATAATCTTTGGATACTCAGACAAAGGGAGAGAGGCTTACATCTTTTTGTGTTTTGAAGCAGCAAATCCTTTCCTGGATCGCTTTTTTACCATGTTATAGCTCATTGAGACGTGTCGCATGAAATGAAGCTGCATTTACCAAAAGCATAAGAATTAACACTAGTAAAGAAAGTTTGATTTCTGGACATCACTTAAAAACAATTTCCACGTTCAATAAGGATGAAAGATCAGAGAAGCATATGTCAGTAGATGCAATCTTGAAAGCCAAAAGGAGGGCAAGCAAAAATAAAACTGACAAGAGCTGGACTAATAAGATGCAGAAAGCAAAAACTGAAGAAAGGGTCATCTTAAACAATGTCAAACCTTTTTACTAGAAGGATTACAAGATCAAATTTTGTACGGAAAATCGATAGCATAAAAGTATATTTTAACTCTTGGTTTGATTAGGTCCACATACAGTCTTCTTAGTAGAACCACTTCTGCAACTCCCATATCAGTAATGAACATATATATCTTTCAAATATAAATTTTGGGTAAATGGAACTAAGCACATATAATGAAGAGTCAAATAAAATCACCATAGAAACTTTGTTATCTCACCATAGGAGTAGTCACTACTCACAATGTAAAAATTATCTTATATAAAGTGAGAAACTAACCTGATCACCATCTTTGACACCATAATCTCTAACGTAGTCAGTATCTACGACTAACTTCTGACCGTTATAGCTCAAACAGAAACGTCCCCATACGTGTTGCCTGCATAATTAACCAAGTTTGAATAAGGAGAGCAAAACCATGAATACGAGAAAAGAAACACTTTCGGATTAAACTCATACAACAAACCATGAATTTTCACTAAGCTAAGAACAAATCCCTTCCAAAATTGAAAAAAAAAAAAAAAAAAAAATATATAT
>NW_010358318.1:77564-97166 GCF_000414095.1 Morus notabilis | reverse complement strand
AAAAAAAAAAAAAAAAAAAAAAAAAATATATATATATATATATATATAATAAGATAAAAAAAAAAAAACCCAACGCACCATGAAATTTTCTGTGGAAGGGGACAGAAGACTGCCTCCACTGCCCGCTTAAGTTCCTCAACAGTGGCTGTTTTTGCAACTTCAACACCTATAATGGCGTAAACAATAATCCATTACCGAAATTTATACGAATTAAAACCTCAATCCACACAATTGAGGGGCTGATATAAAAGAAACTCAACCATAACCCTAACCCTAAAACTGTTTACTAAGTTTTTCCTTCTGAATCTGGTTAAGAAACAATTACCGAAGGATGAGCCGTCGAGTTTGAGAATGGAGAGCTTCAGGGGCTGCTGAGGAAGCTTATCGTAGGAGAGAGAAACACTCTTCCGAGAAAGGCCATTTATGAGCGAGAGAGGAGACAAGGGAAAAGCCAGAGATCGTCGATGCGTTTCGAGCGAAAAGCGAGGAGAGGCGAAATCGTCATCGCTGGTGCAGACCCTGCAACGAGCCATTGCGCTCAGCGTTGCCGAATCCACAATCCATTGTCCTCAATCTTATAAATATATATCTACTCAAGAGAGAGAGAGAGAGAGAGATTCCTAAGAGAGAAAAACACGCATCAGCATTGGTAATTGTGATTTGTGATGTGAAGGAGGAGCTTCGAAGCTCTCTTTTCTTTTGGTGCTTGTGTCGGAGGCAATTCCTCAGACGGTTTGAGCTTTTCTTCCCTCTCTTTCCATTTTTTATTCACTATAAAAATAAATATATAATCCAAATAAATGGATTATTAAAAAGATTTATTTCTTGTTTGGGAAATTTTATGGTTCATCCTCATTTGTGTTCCTAATAGAGTAAAGAGACGTTTAGTTCATAAATTAGAATCATGTGATTAGAATTATTTTTAATTTATGTGTATTTTTTATGAGAGAAAATACTATAAAGAACTATGAACTATTATTCAAATCATGGTTTAAATCTTCCAACCAAACATCCCCTAAGTGTTTTTAACTATTAAATTAAATTTTTTAATGATTAAATTTATACATAATTATATTAAAATTTACAACGCGCCACATAAAACTATTTTTATTACAGATCTAACCGTTAAAAAATTAATCTAATAATAAAAACACTTACTCCTATCAGTGCGTCATAATTTTGAGATCCACCGTAAAGAATTAGATTTTCGTTGCCTTGAGTTTGCTGTTTAGTCGTTCAGAATCGGGGCTCTTGTTATTATTATTTTTATTTACTGAAGAAAATAAACAAGAATAATATTTTTTTAAAAACAGAAAATAAATAATAAATAATGAACCTTATTGTTAGATTTTCGCTTCAATTCTCTGTATTCTGTCATCTCCATTCTATCCTCGTTGCACCTACTTTGTCGTTTCTTAACTTATTTCCATGTCGTTTTTCACGTCTTTTTCTCTATATTGTCGTTTTCATATTTTTGTCGTATCCTGCTTTATCATCGTAGCTATTTCGTTGACGTGTCTCAAACCTGCTGTCGTTTAATTCTTCGTTGTCCTTTTCATTTTGCTGCCGCTTCAGCTTTTATCATTTTATTCATGTCGTTTTTCTTACTTATCATTTGATTATTTTGTTGTCGTTTCTGCTCCAATTTTTGTTGTACATTACTATTGTCGTTTCACAGTAAAAATATGTAAAAATTTTAGTCATTTTTCTCTTTTGTTGTCCTGGTCCATCTATACAGTCATTACTCGTTTTCTTGATTTGCTGTTTCTTACAATATTGTGGTTGCGTAGTTTATCACTTTTTTTTTCGTACATTGCCGTTTATAAATGTCAACTTCGTTGTTGTTTTCCGAAGTCTCCGTTTGTTTGTCGTATATCATATTATTGACGTTTCATATATTCTGTTGTTTTCTCATTGTTGTCGTTCAGTTGTGTCCTTTGGCTGCGTGAATTTTGTCATCATTTCTCCTTGATTGTCGTTTTTGTATTTCTTATTTTGGAATAAATCAATGCTTTGCTTACGTTGTCGTTTCTCACGTCATTATCATTTTCAATGTCGTTGTCGTCTATCTTCTTATAGGTCATTCATTTTGGATTATTTCACAGTTTATTTATGCATGACTTTCATTTTTTCACACTTCTCACTTAGTTTCATCTTTATCGTCGTTTTTAATTTTTTATCGTTCCATACATTATCGTTTATTATGTCCTCTGACAGCTTCATTTTTCTGGTCGTTTCTGTTTGGTTGTGATTTGTATTTTATTAACTTTTTTTTTTTTTTTTTTTTTTTTTTTTTTCTGAGTCCAGTAGATGATGTCAAACTTCAACACAACATCATATTTTGCTCTCGTCAATCCTCAAACCCCCAGCGGCATGCAAAAGGTCTATCACTCCCTCCACAGGAGGCGCAATGCAAGACCGGAAAGCCACATTATTCGCCATTGTTTTGCTCCGCTCCACGGCATTTCAAAAAATCCTCTGATATGAACGCTAACAACGATGCTATTCAGGATCAGAAACTTCAACATCATATTTTGCTCTCGTCAATCCCCAAACCCCCAGCGGCATGCCAAAGGTCTGTCACTCCCTCCACAGGAGGCGCAATGCAAGACCGAAAAGCCACATTATTCGCCATTGTTTTGCTCAGCTCCACCGCGTTTCAAAAAAATCTCTGATATGAACGCTAACAACAATGCTATTCAGGATCAGAAACTTCCCTGGAGATGCAAGTTTTGAGTACTATTATCACCAAAACAGAAGAATGGTAATAGCTATAACCAAGCTTCAGGTCAAATTCGATCAAACCCAGAGGAGAAACGCAACTAAACCGAACGAGATAGCTTCTAAAGAATGAACACAGCCTTTAGCATGTTCCATTTGTTTTGTTTGTAGTGCTGAAATGCAAAATGAGATAACAGTAACCAAAAGTTGGTTAAGTAAACAAATCAAACTTATCAGTAGGTTATCATTTAATTAGAATATGGTATCGAGAATGTAACTTTTACAACAACCGTACTCAACAATTCTAATTGCTATTCGTTTCTTGATAACTATTAGCATTTGATGTCAAAGGACTCACGGGGGTTAGAAAACAACCTCCTAAACAACATTGCCAAGCAGAGTCTCCTATACCGACATATTAAAGAGAGAGAGTGGGGGAAAAAAAAAGTTGCTTCTATGCAGTATTGGTTTCTAAAGTCACCAATCTAAAACTAAGTCTGTCTTTTCCTAGAGAAACAGGATCAGGGGCTTCTCACTTGGCAGAAATATCCTGTGTGTAAAGGCATCAATATCAACTTCCATATTCCACAAGCCAAGAACCATGATAATCGCCAGCAGAAGATGAAGTTAATCAATGTCAGCCGTTGATCATCTCCAATTGAAATAATTATCCAAGCTTTAGAATTACTTCCCTACGAGCTTATAGTATGCATACAACCCAGAGCCAAGGAAACCGAGGAATTGCCCAATTATGTTAAACTACAAGAAGATACGCACAAGGTTCATTCACAAGAGTGAAAGCAAAAATTGCGGTACATCAAATATACTACCAGATTGAGCAGTTTAAAAGAGAGAAAAGTTGATACTCACTAGGTCAAATGGAAGCCCGCCAAATAGCATCCAGCCAAGGCCAATGGTAAAAAAATCCTATAACATCACAATAACCAAAAGTTAAAGAGTTGGAAGTTCTTTTATATTCAGTATACACAATTCTGTTGCGGAAAGCAGAGGACAAGGAAGATGCAAACTGCAGACAAACCTTCAGATTACCACAAATTGTCTGCGTGAGTGCTGAATTTAGCGTTGTGTTAAGAAATATACTGTAGTTCAAGAAGAAAGCGAGAATACAGGAACAAAGCAACACAGCCTGCGCAAGAAACAAGCAAAGTTTAGCAGTAAACAGAAACTTAGAAAACATTCCAGAAGCTTTGGTCAACTTTCTGAGCATGAAGTCAACTGTGTATGAAAAGAGCAAGTTCTATTTGGTGAAGAGGAAGTACCATAAAACCCGGAGAAAGAAGAAAAGGAAAATTGAAAGTTGCCTTCAAATCACCCCAAGTAAATGTCCATAACAGCAAAACTGGTCCACAAATAATTCCTGTTTACAGAAAGAGCAACGTTATTTTCTGTTCAGATATGCAATTAGATTTAACGGGGTTTTTCTCCTTGTGCGGGGAAATATCACAAAAAAATTCCAAAGGCATGGGTTACGTTAGAGGATCTATAAGCTTACCATTACACCACATAAGGCCAAAACTGTTGAGACCACTGGATTTCCCTGTGAAACAGCAAATTTTAGTTTATATTTGAAAACGGTGTTAAGCTAGTAAGTAGAAATGTAACGATTTTGTCTAAAATGAAAATTTAAAAGTACTACCAATACGGGCTATGGTTGCAAGGTATATTGCAGTGGTGATGTTCGACAAGAAAACAACAGAATAGCCATAGGCATCAAATGAGAAGTCCCGAGCTCCAGCAATAAATGCACCAAGAATGATCAATCCAACACTGATAACTTGGAATTTTCAGTTAAATGAGGGAATCAGATTCAGAAATATGGCCAGTTAAGCCAAGCGTCTACAAACTAATTTCAGCAACAAATAAAAACTTTATCAGGATTCTTCATATGCTACAGTTTGAACATTTTCATCAGTGTATCTATATTTGCAATAGGAAAAATCATGCATGAGATAGGAGGACAAGGAGGGTGGGAGGATGTCCATATTTTGTGTTAGAAACATAAATCTAATCTAACAGCATATGCAGGTCTGGCAACTGTGTAGCCCACACCAACTACCACCTAAAGAAGGGTCGCACAATAGTTTCCCAAGAGCATATTATCCACCTAATCATTCTAACTTCTCCATGTTTTTATTTTTCAATACCAAAAAATACAAAAGTAAAATTCCATTCATCAACAAAATAGGTCTTCATGCCTTTATCCCACGAGGATGAAAACCGAGAAAGTTTGGCATTCACAATAAAGAAAAAAACGTGCTATTATCTACAAATTTCTAACATCATCATACATACACAAAATGAAGCATAAGGGTCGTTTACCTTCCTACAATAGAAGATGTAAATCTTTGTCCCGCCAAAATGTACTCCACTATCATAGTAAATACCACTGTTGTCCTCCTGAGGGTGGTATACATGGGAACGTTTACTCCACGGACAGACTCCATGGTAGCTAGCTTTCAAGCACAAATTAAATAATGGGTGAATGTTAACACATATTACAACTAAAAGTCAAGTGCTCACATGTCATCAGCCAGAGAAATGTGTTTGCAATATTATGTCATGCATACCATGTAAAGCAAATAGGCTCCTGCAAGAGGAAGGGTATGCCTCACAGTCTTTAGTGGCACAAGTATCAAGGAATTATCAGGAACTGCCAAAGACTCGCCAACCGTGAAAGAAATTATCTTCGAGCGTCTTAATATATAAAGAAAACAACATGAACATATCATCTGCAGTGACATTCCAATTGAAGGTGTTCAAAATACAAGCCACATGGATATTATACATGACAGCTATACGAAAAAAGAAAAAAAAAATTAAGTTAATGAAATACTGTACAATGTATAAACTATCATCACGACAGAATTCCAATGACGTGAGAGCAGACAGAGGGAGACGAAAATATCATGGGAATTACAACAACAACAAAAATGAAGAATTAAAACCTAAACCAAAAGTCCCTAAAAAAAAAAACGCCTGGGGAATGGGAGCAGGTGGAAAGCTGAATGAGAAAAGACAAAAAATTAGTTAGATGTTTGAGTTATGATTCTTAGAACTATTGAACTATGATTGAACATATTTTGCGCCTGAACTAATCAAATAAAAGTTAAAGCATCGGAATTTTGAATTTTCTAAGCTCCCAAGTTGCATCCTTTCCCATTTGTTTAGCCAGTTGACCGCTATTCTTCCTGTATAAAGAGTTTCTATGCTGATGAAACAGCTTATAATCCATAATTTAGATCCTGTGGTTAAGCTGAATACCCCCTAGAAACTACAATAATCTATTGTAACTCACAATATTGCATTCATTCAATAATCGTAAATTCGTAATTAGCATCAAAGAAATCCATGTAAAAAGGAAGAGCAACACAAAACAACACAACCCTTTTGAAAGTCCAGAAATGAGGTGATGTGGAATCTACCTGAATGAGAGTGATGACATTTGCACAGGGAAAGTTATAAGAAGAAAGAGCTGCTTTGTTGAACATAACCAAAAGCACTGCAAAACAGATGGGCAAAAAAACTAATCACCTCTGATTATTTCAAAAATTAAAAACTCCGCAAAAATCTCGTCCCAATTCTCTTTCTTTTTTCCTTTTGGACGTCTCAAACATAAAATTCCCAATGCCAGAAAACGCAACTTTGTCTTAACACGTTAAGAAATGTTAGCAAAAAGACTCACATCAACCGAACACCAAAATGATGGGGAGATTAAACCAAAATTTTTCCCCAATTGTGCGTTAATCATAAACCCAAACTAAACAAAACAAAGGAAAAAAAAAGCTAGTCTTACAAAAGGAAAACAAATAATGTAGGTCGTCAATGGAAAAAGAGATGAAAAAAGAAAAAGAAAAAAAAAAGTACCAGCGCAAGACATGTAGGAGATGGCAGCGTAAGCTCCTCGCTTGGTCATGGTGGATCCTCTGAAGAGCTTATCATCGCCATCTCTGTGGAAGAGCCTCTCCCTATCTTCGTCCCTCGGAGGATCCGAAATTGGAAGCATCAGGTTTTTGCCGGAGCCCGACGCCTTCAGAGACATCTCTAGAATCTCTCTCTAAAGACTCTGATCGCTGAGCTGAAACGTTATTGCGAAAAGAGACTTAAAGCGACGAAGACGAAGACGAGTCCTAAAAGTGAGCGAGCCCAAACTTGAAGTCGAATATCCCCAACTCGGTGAGCGGGTAACCCGGCCGATTCTCTATCCTTGACTCGGTCTTCACCCCACTTTTGTTTTTATCTTTTATTTAACTTGGACAAAAGGAGCATTATGTAAAGTTTTGGAAATGGGAAGGGCAGAATGGTATTCCGAAGTTCGAATCACAATTTAAGACCCGTTTAATTCGTTAATTTAAGTTGACATGTGACTTTATGTGAAAACTTTTTATGCAGTAAAAAAGTTAGATATAACTATTTCTAAGAGTTTTTACGGTAATAAAATTCGAATCGGTGAAATGAAAGATATCTAAGTTTTTATCACGGCATTTTTTTACAAAAGACTTTTTAAGTCAACTTCTCAATTTTAACGAGTCAATTGAACTGCCCTTAATAAGGAGGTAACTGGTCGGATTCAGTTTATATTAGACCGGCCAACCAGATGGTTACCAAGTTGCCCACAACGGGTAGACTTTTTCTTCAAGCTATAGGCCTATTGGTGTTGGGCTCTGAATTCTCTCATGGAGCAACCCATTTATGGTGTTGGGCTCTAAATGTAGACTAACTGGACTCTTGACTTTTCCAATAGTTGACAAAATATAAAAGGCAATAAAAATAAAAATAAAAAAGCTCTGAGGACAATTTGAAACATATAATCAAACTATAATTCTTAAATTTAACGTTTGAAATTTAAATTTTTTTTGAAAAAAAAATATTGTAATAAAATTAATAATTTAGATATAAATATATGAAACAAAGGGCTCATTCAATTTCTAAAATGACATCATGTATTTTTGTTTTTTTGCTAAAAAAAATTCCTCATTCCCTTCATCATTTTTATGATCGCTATATAAATTTAGCAGCGACGGGAAGTGGTGCAGGGCTACTGGCCCAAATGCAAAATTACTGTGTAAATGTAAGGGAGAAAGAAGAAAATAGGTCAAGACTTGAGATGCATTAAAATTAATAGATCAATAGTTTACATAAGTTACTAAATAGGATAAATTACTGTTTTCGTCCATAACTTGTCCAGTTATGAACCATAACTTGACAAGTTATTGTCTATAATTCACGATTTTTGTCCATAACTTGTCTAGCTATGAACCATAACTTGACAAGTTTATTCATAATTTATCAGGTTATGAACCATAACTTGACAAATTATGGTTTATTAATTTCTATAACTAAAAATTTGCCTATATACTTTCTTAAGCTTTTTATATTGGCCTATTTTCTACTATTTTCCTAAATGTAACAACGATTTGTTTACAGTTTTCTTTTCCTCATCTCCATGCATTTTATCAAACTTCTGTAATTTGTTTTCTGATACTATTATAAAACGAAACAATATCATTTCGCTATACAGCCTATATTCCATCAATCTCTAGATGCGTACGTACTTTGTTAGCTAAAGCTGCATGAAAAATATTGTTTTTTAAGTAAATAAAAAATTGAAAAACAGTAAAATTTTGGCTTGTGTCGTTCCTAACAGTATGCCGATCATAGATAACTAATAAGTGTATTTTTAATTAGGTTAAATTATATTAATAACGGTAATCATTAGCGATCACAAATCATGCTAAATTTTACGAGCCATAATTCAGAAAGATTAATTAGCATGCACAATTATCTTTCATATTCTTGATCCTCTTAATATGTATCTTTTTAAATCTAACACTTTTATTTATCAAAAAAAAAAAATCTTGAACTTTTTAAAGCCTAACTCCCAATGTTTTTGTTTGGAACATTACTCGAGAGAATTTTCATTAATTGAATGACAATTTTTATTTTTAAGTGGAGTGATATAAATAATATTTTTTTACCATTTCAAGTGGTATTTTTAATTTTTTTTCTATTTAAATATTGATTATAGGTAATGTACGATGTTTTTTTTCCTTTATTTTCTTTTTTGATGAGTTATTGGAGGCATATTATACTTTTTCCTTTTTCTGTTAACCAAATTTGGTGTCTAATATCTGACGTTGATGTTCATGTCTCTGTTTCTTCCCTTCTTTCATTGCGTTTACATCTGATCTGCTTTTGTCCTCAATTTGATGATAAATTTAGAATGCTTAATGATGCCTTGTTGAACATGAAAAATTAGAAGAAGATAAGCATAAAACCTTTTTTTTTTTTTTTTTAATATTGACTAGGATTAAGTATGTCATGAAAATGAACAAAACAATATAATTATGTTTTCAGCTCGGTGTCTTATATCCACCCTCCTAGAAAACGACCTTTTTTGCGGCTGGTTCCTAGGAATTAAACGAACTAATGATTAAAGGAATCTAATCATGAACTAAGTTCACATTTACACATAACTATAAACTTTAGTACTTATAATCTAGGAAATAATGCTTTTGAATTAAACACGAAAGAAAACAAACTAATCAAAAGACTACCCCATCTGATCTTCATCATGCTATGATAGGTCTTTTCACTCCGTTAGCTTGTATGTGTGTGTGTGTATATATATATATATATATATATATATACACACATATATATTATGTCTTTTTCAAAGCTCATTATACAATGAGGGAAGCATGTGGATACCTAAGATGCTACATTTTGACACAAGGGAACATGCTTGCTGGGATGAAACTCCAAACAATCAAACAATAGCACCATATGTGTGTATATTATGGCCCCGTTCATTTTACCGATTTGAGTTTTGTTACAATAAAAAGCTCTCAGAAATAGTCACATCTAACTTTTTTGCTACAGTAAAAAGCTCTCACATAAAGTCACATATAAACTCGAATTAAAAACTCGAATCAACGAACTAAACGGACCATATATGTATATTTTCAGGACGGTCTTAACTATAGCTAGGATGCTTACGTCGATCTTATCCGAGAAGACAAGTTTGTGTAAACATGTTGCGCAGAAAGGAAGAAAAGTTACATAAGAAGCCAAACAAATATGGACGATAATAGTTGTCCCAATGGTCTAATCCAAATGTTGGTAACCCTAATGACAAAAAAGTGAAGCTTACCATGTCCCCCCACGCTTACCCTTTTTAAATTTTCATGCACATGTTTATGCACCTAGCTATATAGCAAAGCAAAGTTCAGATTTTCTGCCCTAATAATTCATGAGTGTAACATTGTGAGATGAACGGGACACGAAAATGAAAGTGCCTTGGATAAAGCAGCTTCTTGATCCGGCTTTTAAAAAAATTCTCTACTATTAATTGCGTGAGATATATGCTTTGAGAAAACGACAAAAGAATATGTACATAGGAATAATGCTACATCCACTACTTGACTATGAAGGAGTTGTTCTTTTGCACTTAATAAAGTGGACCAAGTAAAATTCGCATGTAATGAATATAGTTAGGTTATAACTAGAGTACTTTTTCAACACGGGCAAAATAATAACTTACTTAATGATGCATGGTTCGGCTCTATTCGGGAGAGGCTCATCTGTTAGGTATTTAAGTTCAACCATCAAGTCCTTATATATATTTCGGTCCCTCTTTTCATGATTTGGCCATCTAGGTCTAGGTGGATCTCTAACCGTAAAATTTTTAATATGCTTCTGTATTGGTCTGGTCTAGCTAGCTATAAGAGTTGAAGAAAAACTAGTTAAAAATGTCAAACCCCTTGAAGATGCCGCTCATAAAAACAATATATATATATATATATATAAGCATAATTGATTTTCTGGTTAAATATTAATAGCTATGTTAGTCTCTAATTTAGGCATATTTCGTCACTGAACTTTCATTCTTTTATAGTTTTAGTCTCTAATAATAAAATTGACAAACTCTTTCTAAAATTTAGTTTAGATAATCACATTATTATCGCATAATAACAGAAAATTTTACATAAATAGTTACGGTATTTATAAAATATTATAGTTTTTAATATGCTCTAATAGTAATAAAAGAAAATTTTGTATATACGTAATTCCTTCTCTAAAATTTTAAATTGTCACGCGACGAATACATGTTTATCTTTGTTAAATTTCAGGAATCATTCGTTAATATTGCTGTCAGCGATCAAAATTGTTAAAAAGTGAAAGTTTAAAGACTAAATATGCCTAAATTAAAAGTTCAATGACTAAAATGTCACTGTACTTAAAATTCAGAGACTAACAGAGCTATTAACCGTTTTTTTTTTTTTTAAATAATGCAATCATTCTTTTTAAAAGTTACAACTGATAAGAGAGAGACGCAATCAAATCTTAGTTAACGTCATTTAAGAATCCACTCCAAATACTACTTGTCTAAGACCCTCACTTCGATTGGTCCTTTACACGAATCCGTAGCATACCCAACATACGGAATCTCAAGTTTAAATATGTTCTTGCGACTAGACTCCATAGAAAGAACATATACCTATTCCATGTTCCTTGAGGGAGATTTTGATAAATTTTGACTTTTGATTACTTTAACCGATAAAGATAAACCGTAGAATTTTGCATAAATAAAACTTAAGAAAGTATTATGCAGTTGCCAAAAGTAGCGATCAGTATCCAAATTTTGGTAAATTCTTAGTCCCCATAGTGTCACTATACTCACAAAATTAAACCCAAGCCCGTAACCGATTATATTATAAGATTATATGCGTGCATCATGGGTCTAGCTTCCGATCAAATTTCAGCAACTCTAACATTTAAACATAAGGGTGTGGTTTTAATATTTACTTATTAATAGGTATTATTATTTTAATTATAAAATATTAATCTGATTATTGTAATAAATTAAATAATTGACAAAAAAAATTAATGATAATTAATGAAATTAGATTCTTATCATGCTAGGTCATTAAATTTCTATATTTAAATTAATAAAAAAAATTAATAAAATTATATTCTTATCACGCTACGTCACTAAATTTTTATATTTAGAAGTGACTTTTGATGAAAAGTAACCAATAAAAACTCGTTCATATATATACACTTTTAAAGTTTGATTTAAAAGTTAGAAAAGACACCTTATAATAAAATTAATCATATTCAAAGATTCATAACATGATCAGCCCTAACTAAATATAGTGACATCTACTATTCGACCAAGCACCACAAGGGTAACCCCCCCAAAACTCAAAAGAAGCAATTTTACCACGAGTTTTTATTCTCCATATACCCACTTGCCAAAAAAGTTCAAAAATTTAATTATTCAACTTGGTTTTCAAGTATTAGTTACACGAACTAGCTACCTACCTAGCTCCCTCCATATATCATCATGTACTCATCAAAATTGACAAGATTATTCGATTCAGGAATCATGTTCTTTTTTTTTTTATTTCTTTTGGGTTGTGCCATATATATACAGAATCATGATTGGTTCATGGATTTAAAATCATTTTCAATTTATGTGTTTTTTATGAGAGAAAATACTGTAACGAATCACGAATTATGATTCAAATATCATGACACGAATTCACCAACTAAATACAATGATTCATTTGGAAATTGGAACAGGTCATGAACTAGTACTGTATCGTAGTGCCAGCTAAAAAGGACACTGCACATAATTTTGGGTCGACCTGTTCCTCAACACGAGAGTCAATAATCCAGGCAGGATTGACGAGACTGATCGTTGAGTTGGCCTTTTTGAAGATTGTAATTGTTATGCGTGTAACCAGACACACTCTGGGTTCGTGGACTATATGGCTAATTAAACATGTCGTGCCCATTTTGCTGATTTTTTCACGTGGACTTCACAAGGGGCAAAATTAGGCCTAACTAGTATATGTATATATATATACGCACATATATATTATATATATCGTTTTCCTATATATTCCAAACAAAGCTTGATGCCCCGGCAAAATTGAGCCCTACACTCTGTATGCATGAACACACGGCAAGAACAGATACCAAACGTATAATACGTGGTCGGTTGTTTTGTTCTTAGGCATATATCTCTCTCTCTCCCCCCATTATTGGATTGGAATTGTAGAGCTGAACTCCGACAAAGAGAATCCTCGCTATTTTTAACAGAGAAATTTGATGGGGGGGTTTAATTTTTGAGCATAGTAGTATAACTTCTGAAATATTATGATGATATTATTCGTCATGTCAATCGATAAGATCAAAGGGGAATATATGTGTGTTTTGGTAATAATCATAATAATTGGCTAGTACCCGTTATTGATGAAAGTTTGAAAAGATGGAGTTCAATGCATCATTAGATGTTTGAAGCTGTGTTTGCCGACATATTGGACTTGTTTAGGATTTAAACTCATGTACACGAACTACTTATTCTAATAAAAATATATATATACATATATATATATATATGCCACTCGCCGAACTTTATTAGTTATTAATATATAAAAGTCAAGTTTGCAACTACTTCATTACACATTGTTGGACTTGGGGTTATTGGTCCCGTCCATTTCACCGATTCGAGTTTAGATTTTTAGTTTTGCTGCAGTAAAAAGCTCTCAGAAACAGTCACATCTAACCTTTTTGTTACAGTAAAAAACTCTCACATAAAATCACATCTCAACTCAAATTAAAAATTTGAACCGACGAACTAAACGGTTTTTAAGGATCTTAAACTATGTGTGTGTGTGTGTGTGAATGAAAACGTGTGCTATGCACTTGAGTAGTAAATATTTGATTTTAGTAATCGGTAATGATTCGGATCCGGAAAGTAAAATTTATGTATATATATATATATATATATATATACTAATTGGTGGAGACGCTACACAATTGCACAATTAAATTACAACTTTGAAGTTATTTTATGAGATACATGGATATATGATCCCAAGGGGGAAAAAAAAGAAATGGTGAAACATCCTCGATCGTATGAAGTTTTGGATAAACATAATAAGATGATCATCATCATTATTAGTGCTGTTACACACGTCAAAACCATAAGCAATCGTGCGTTCAAAGTAATTTACACATGAAATCAAAACCACAGACCTTAATTACCGTACAGAAATCGCGTTTCCTTAATTATAAGTCGTAAGCACTAATAGCTTGTATTGTAATAAATTGAACAGGCGAGATAATATTCTTGAGAATTTGTTAGTGCACAGGGGACAAGAAGACCATATTGATCAAGGTTGGAAGTAGAAGAAATGATGAATATCAACCTGTTAAATGGAGAATTTGGACTTCTTAAGGATTCGGTCTTAAATCATAAGAGATCAATAGCCTGTTAAATGGGGTGAGTCAATTATTTATTTATTTATATATATTTAAAGGAGCGGAACTCGAATTCATTTTATCATTATGATGCGTAACGATTTTTCACCGGTGAGAGAGAAGAGCCGAGAGCGCAATATTGGGTTAGCGGTCCAAACACGTTGGTGTAACTCTTTACTAAGCTGTCTACGTCAGTGCCACTCTTTTAGCCGACCCAACTACCATGCTGTCCCTCTACTTCCTGTCTTCCACAAGACATCGGTCCTTTTCACCTCTCCACATATATCCCCCTCTCCCCTTATATATATGAGTGTTCAATTATACCTAGTTTAGTATATATATATATATATATGTGACCAAGTTAAGTAACACAAATTAAAAATAACCCCCATTTCACCCTATATTGCCAACTGATCTAGCTAGTCCTGTATATATATACACTGTTTAGTTATATTTCTGTGATCTATAGCTACATATATATATATATATATTTATATATCATGTTATCTATGGAGCTTCAACTTGGTTTGGCCCTTCCGGTTCACAGTCCCATGATCAAAGGTTTTGACATGAATGATCGTAGGTTCGAGCCAGATGATTGTGGTTCGTTTGCAATATCGAAAAGCAAGCGCAGTTTCGAGGGAGCTTTTGGCCGGAAGATCGGAGATGAAGCAGCACCGCATTTCTTGGTGTGGGATGGCCAGCCGAATGAGGAGGATGATAGGAAGGGACATAAGAAGAGAGATTCTCACCCCATCATCAACAAGTGAGTTCAATCGAGTGATTATGTGCCTTTCATGGTATATAAATATAAAACTACTGTATATAACAATTAAGATTACGTATATAGAATTTACACACAATGCGTAACGATTTTTCACCGGTGAGAGAGAAGAGCCGAGAGCGCAATATTGGGTTAGCGGTCCAAACACGTTGGTGTAACTCTTTACTAAGCTGTCTACGTCAGTGCCACTCTTTTAGCCGACCCAACTACCATGCTGTCCCTCTACTTCCTGTCTTCCACAAGACATCGGTCCTTTTCACCTCTCCACATATATCCCCCTCTCCCCTTATATATATGAGTGTTCAATTATACCTAGTTTAGTATATATATATATATATATGTGACCAAGTTAAGTAACACAAATTAAAAATAACCCCCATTTCACCCTATATTGCCAACTGATCTAGCTAGTCCTGTATATATATACACTGTTTAGTTATATTTCTGTGATCTATAGCTACATATATATATATATATATTTATATATCATGTTATCTATGGAGCTTCAACTTGGTTTGGCCCTTCCGGTTCACAGTCCCATGATCAAAGGTTTTGACATGAATGATCGTAGGTTCGAGCCAGATGATTGTGGTTCGTTTGCAATATCGAAAAGCAAGCGCAGTTTCGAGGGAGCTTTTGGCCGGAAGATCGGAGATGAAGCAGCACCGCATTTCTTGGTGTGGGATGGCCAGCCGAATGAGGAGGATGATAGGAAGGGACATAAGAAGAGAGATTCTCACCCCATCATCAACAAGTGAGTTCAATCGAGTGATTATGTGCCTTTCATGGTATATAAATATAAAACTACTGTATATAACAATTAAGATTACGTATATAGAATTTACACACACACACACAATTATGTGTTGTAGGGTTGGTATTAGGTCACCGGAGGATTCTCATTTAAGAAAAAGAAAATTATAGAAACACTTGCTTCATAAAAGCTGTTTAATTTCTCTTAGTATTAAAGCTAGAAGATTCCACACAATCTTGTTTTTTTTTTAATTTATGTCGACATTAATTTGTGTTGTCTTCTAAAAGAAACAAATTGAATGATGAAAAAGTGGGGGGGAAATTAAAGAAGAAGATAAACCTTTTAAGTACTGTTTCTTTTCCTTCTTTAATTTACCAGGAATATACGTATTGTATTATGTTTTTATGGGCAATAATCCTAACATAGTGCTACTAATTAGTATTTCCCTAGTAATGTGGTTTCCTCCCATTAGTACTCCATTTCTTTACGCTTCGCTGGAAAGCCAACCTTTCAAAAATAAAGAATAAAAGAAAAATCCCGAGAGGATATATAAACATTAATTATTTTATGCTTTGCCTTGTTACTTAGTTAAAAAGATCCAATTAATGATATAAAAGGAAAACAAAAAAATCCATACTTAATAGTAAATATATAGAAAACAGTTTCCCAAATTAGGCAAAGTTTATCCCTTTTTTAAGAGGCATAAATCTCCCATTCATAATCTGCTTTTCTTATATTTTAGAGCTTTCCAGCCTTATAATATATTATAATTATCATCATGACGGGTCATCAGTTGCAAACTAACTTTTGGTGACATTACATGATTTTATTGGCAAGTTAATTAATTTGATTAAATAATTAGATCCCTATATTGTGTACACATTTTGATAATATATTTTGAACTTAAAAAAGCAATTACTGATCATGATATATTATAAAACTTTGTCAACTTGGGTAATTAGGAGTGAGAGTGATGAAGAAAGTTACATTGTTGGGTGGCCACCAATTACATCATCGAGAAAAAGGGAGCTTATCCTTCAAAACAACGGTGGACGCGTAGGTCATCATCAGATAATTAAAAAGCGCACTCCATTAATATCAATGGCTAAGAATATCATGATCAGCGGATCAAATTCATCATCACCGTCCATTATTAATAATTCCATGTACGTAAAGGTCAAGATGGAAGGCGTGCCAATAGCAAGGAAGATTGATCTCACCCTCCACAACTCTTATTACTCCCTTAAAAACGCCTTAATTACCATGTTTACCAACTCATGTAAGTTTTTTACTTTTCCATCCACAAATACTAACTTCATCTCATCAAAAAAAAAAAAAAAAAAAATCTTACATAAATTTATGTGTGCAGATGATGGAAAATGTACTGAAGATCGTGGAAGTTACAGACTCACTTATCAAGACAAAGAAGGCGATTGGCTACTCGCAGGAGATGTTCCTTGGAAGTACGTATATATATTCTATATATCTTCTAATTTTTCTTTTTCGTAGTTTAATTATCTTAATATTTTTGGGTATATATCTAAATGGACAGAGAATTAATTAGTGAGGGAAAGAAAAAATATGCTCGTGTTATAAAGTGCATACATTCCGATACAATTACTAATGCCTCGTTCATTTTACCGATTCGAGTTTTGCTATAGTAAAAAACTCTAAAAAACAGTCACATCTAACTTTTTTACTACAGTAAAAAAACTGTCACATAAAGTCACATCTCAATTCGAATTAAAAACTCAAAATAACGAACTAAATGGGCCTAAATTTTTAGTGTGTTTTGTAATTTGTTTTTGTTACTAATGATGATTAATGATATTGGTTTTGCAGAAGCTTCATCAAGTCTGTGCAGCGTCTGGAGATAGCAAGGAATGGCGGTTGATATGGTCGCAATATTATATAGTACTGGTTTTGTCTCGTTTAATTATTATACCAAGCCTTGAGTAAGCAAAGAGTTAATGGTTGTTTTTATGTACTAGTTTAGTCTACATGATTTGAGTAGGGATTTTCTTAATAAGTAATTGTTTGGAAGGAAATATATAGGTATTGAAGTTGGAAAAAAATTAAGAAGAAAAAGTTCAACAAAAAAAAAAAAGCATGGAAAACAAAAGGAGAAGATTATCACGATTAGCTTGTTTGTTAGCTTGTAATATTGTTTGACTACTAAAATGAATATATCTTGTTACCCTTATTCTTAAATGCAAAAACTATCTACCAAAATATTTTAATGATGAACTTACGGTCTCATTAAGCAAAATATTAGAATCTCACATTGGTCGGAGATATTGACATGATTTACTTAATAAGGTGAGGGCAATCCTTCCATAACAAGCCGGTTTTTTTAAGTTGAGTTAGACCCAATATGCTTTGATTTTTATAAAATAATATCATAGCAGACTCAGTTTTATAATGTTGGGTCCCCAATATTGACTTATCGCAACGATTTGGCATGGTCTACGCTGTGCGTGAGGGGACGTATTAGAATCCCGCATTGGCTGGAGATATTGACATAATTCACTTAATAAGGTGAGGACACTCCTCCTCTAACAAGTTAGTTTTACTAAGTTGAGTTCAGTCTAATATCCTTTAATTTTTGTAAAACAGAAACACGACTAATTCCAAAGTTTTGCTTTTCTTCTACACGGTTCTTTCATTTCACACGCGCACTCGCGCTTAACTAATGTGAATTGCCAACCATCAAAAACTAATGTGAATTGCCCCTCAAAAAATAATAATAATAACAAAAACGTCATTTGAATTGTTGGAACCTAGGTTCATGCAACAGATTAGGGAAATTTGGGGTTTTTATTTTACAACAAAACTCAGAAAAAGTTTAAACTCAAATTACAACTTTATTCAAGTTCACGTTATTTTAAATTCCAATTTTATTCAACTTCACTCAACTTTATTCAAGTTACAACTTCAACTCAAGTTATAACTCAAATTCAACTCAAAAACTACACTCAAGTTACACTCCAAAAGAACATGCATACAACACTTATAAAAACACAGAAACGCCAAAACGAAAAAAAAAAAATACGTGGCATATTTTGTGTGTCTGTGTGGGTGGGTGTGTTTTATTTCTTAATTGTAGCTTTTAATCATTAATCTTCCATCCTTTATGCAACACCAACACTATGATTAGTGGCAAAACTTCATGATTAATTCGAGTAACTTCTCTCGATTACTATAATTAAGCTTAAAAAAAAGCGATCGAGCCATCTAGAAATCATATTAATAAATAACTTAGACGATATTTTGAGTATAATATTCTGCTGATAATTTCTCAATTGATTAGTAATTTATTAAACTAATATAAGGGGTTTGCTTAGACTGATTTTGGTGACATTAGAGCAAGAATTAAAGGCCCCAAACTCTTTCCATAGTCCATCAGCTCTATATGTAAGTTTTTGTATTTTTTTTTTTAATCACATCAAAATATCTCAAGAAGAATTCAAAACAGACAAAAGAAAACAAAGGTTGTGTTTGGAGTTATTTTTATTTTTATTTTTCACATTTTTTGAGAAAGAAAAAATGAAAACACGAGAAAAACGGCGTTTGGTACAATTAAAGATAAAAAATAGAAATGAAAACGATTTTTTAATTTAGTGTAAAATGGGAGAGAAATGAAAAACAGCTTTTAGTCGTTTTTCATTTTTTGTTTCCTTTTTCTCCTCTCTCGAGCAGAGAGGGAGGGAGAGAGAGAGAGAGATAAATAAATTTTTTTATACTAAAAATAATTTCTTGATAAAATTAATAAAAATATTTTTAAAAATAATTTATGTCTCAGATTAAAAACGTGTTCATTTTCATTTTCATATAAAAAATAAAATTATTTTAGAACCAGTTTAACGCACCTAAAAATCACGGTTTCTCGTGGTCTCACACACACATATATATTAAAAGCAATATAACGTCTTTTTAATTGAAGATGCGCATTCAAAGAAAGAGAGGACAAAATGTCCCTGTTACTGTTACTGTCAAAGGTCGTTTAGTCTTAACAATCCTTAAAAACATTGTCAGTGCGAACAAAAAAAAA
>NW_010358318.1:61264-76656 GCF_000414095.1 Morus notabilis | reverse complement strand
TTTTTTTTTTTTTTTTTTCCTTCTTCAAGCAAAAAAGAAAGATTAAGCTCTTAAAAAAAGAAGTTATTGTATTGAGAATTGATTATCTGTTTTATTCACATTTACATGTACAGGAAGATATATGCCTTGGACATATCTGGTGAAATACCAAAAGAACTGTTTGAGCTAAAGAAGTTGATGGACTTGTGAGAACCAAACCCTTGAAATTCTATGTATTGGTGTTTGCCAACTTGTTTTTTATCGGCATGTAATGAGAAATAATTGGATAATGATGTAGGAATCTTGCTCAGAATGTTCTCAGTGGCTCTGTCCCCCCTGAAATTGGTCAGCTATCAGATATGCAGTACCTGTAATTTGCTAACTTTTATGCACTTCACTACTTACTAAATTTATTTTGGTATGAGTTTTAGTATCCAAATTAGATATTTCCCTTTCTAAAGTAAGCATAAAAGTTTTCATTAACATTGAATGATTGGTTGGTTAGGAGCCTGGGCATAAACAATCTGACAGGGCCAGTACCCCAAGAGCTTGGCAACTTGACCAAGTTGATTTCCCTGTAAGTATTCCATATATCTTCAATGTTTCACATGCCACTATTGTTTTTTTTTTCTTTTTTTTTTTAATATGCGTGTACCAATTTTTGTTTATTTCATATATGTTTTAAAACTGTCTTGATTCATTTTAAGCTTGTTTTTTGTAACAGGAGTTTTAGCTCCAACAGTTTTGTTGGACAATTGCCAAAAGAGCTTGGAAAGTTGACATTATTACAGCAATTGTAAGTTCCAAAAATTTGAAAACAAGATACTCTATTCACAATTTCACATTTTTTGTTTTTGTTTTTTCTTTTTTGTTGTTCTTTTCATTGTGTATATATGTCTGATAATACCCCACCCCACCCCTCCTTTTTTTTCCCTCTCAGGTACATTGATAGCAGTGGAGTTACAGGACCAATTCCACAAGAATTTGCAAGCTTAAAAGCACTTAGAATCCTGTACTTAATCATATATTAATTTTTTGTTCTATATAGGTTGTTGATATTTTCTTTTATACAAATATTCAAAGGTCTTGATTGTATCATAATCTTCTCCTGTTTCAGTTGGGCATCTGACAATCTCTTCACTGGAAAACTCCCGGAATTCTTGGGGGATCTCACAGAATTCATAGACCTGTATTTATGACTTTTTCCCAACTAATAGATCACAAGAGAATATTTCACTTATAATTTTGATATTTTAAGGCTTATAATCTTGAATAATGCTTGTCCCTCTCTATCACAGACGACTAGAAGGGACATCTCTTGAAGGTCCTATTCCGAGTAGCTTTAGTGCTCTAACCAAACTAGAGACCCTGTAAGGCCTATTGTTATTGAATTTTTTTTTTTCCTTTTGTTTTTGCCCTTTTCTATTCTTAGAAAACATAACTCAAATAAAGCTTTTTTTTTTCCTTACTATTATTTACCTTGTAAGTTGGAATTACTGATAATCTTGTGTTATGTTTGTTATGTAGGAGAATTGGTGATCTAAACAAGGAAGATTCTTCTCTTAAATTTTTGGAAAATCAAACAAGTTTATCCATATTGTATGATTCCATACACACCTAAATCTATTGGATGAACAATTTGGCTTTCTTTTGAAACTCCAATATTCCTTGTAACTTAAATGAATTTTTACTTTTACAACTTGTTCTGCAGGACTTTGAGAAACTGTCGAGTTTCTGGCGAAATTCCGAAACGATTTGGTGGCTTTTCTAATTTGCAGCACCTGTAAGTAGTCTTAATCTATAATAATTATGTACTTTACTTCCTTTATATGCATGCTTCATGATTTTTTTTGTCATTTTCCGATATGGAAATTACTAATCATTGTTTAGACTAACAAATTTATTTTCCTTACTGCTATAGGGACATGAGTTTCAATAAGTTGAATGGTTCAATCCCAGACTCATTCCAAAGCCTAACCAAGTTACAGTATCTGTGAGTAGATCGTGGTTTGTTTTTTTTCTTCACTTTGTTTTTGGCTCTTTACGGCTCTTTGTTATCCATAATCCATTTATTTGTATCATAAGTGATCATGTAATTTGTTTTTATCATGATTAGTTATGATTTCCTCAAGAGATTAACTCCATTTTATTTGTCTAAGATATCTCGGAAACAACAACTTGAGTGGAGAGTTGCCAAATAATATCATCACTCCAAAACTAATCGCATTGTAAGTACTGACAGTGACACATTCAACTTCAAGTTTTCCTGCTTTTCTGATATAATTTATCTAAAAGTTATATACTTTTAGTATTGAGTGGAGGCGTAGTTATAATTTATTGTATAAGGTGGGAACCTAACTGAAATTTTAAAAACCTTTTAGTAGCTAAAATTGAAATTTTCAAATAATAGGTGGCTCGAGAAAAATGAGAAAGAAAAGTAAAATAAAACATAAAACATGAAAAGCTAATTCACTGTTTGGAAATTCGGAGTTGTGTGTATAATTGATCGTGACTATAACTTGAATGCCGTCCTGAACAACAGAGATGTTTCTTTCAATGGCATATCCGGAAATGTTCCTACAAATTTTACAAAATCAGGATTTTCAATGTAAGTATTCATTTTTTTCTTCTTTTTGTCACTGCCACACAACGCATGATTCTAAATGCTACAAAATCTTTGTTTGACAACCAAAATTTTCTCTTCAGGAATGTCCTTGGCACATCCATCATTCCAGACAATTTATCAGACGGGTAAAAAAACTTGAAACTTTCTGCTTGAATTAATCGTGGTTTTCTCTTCAGGATAATACTATATACACTTAATCATTTCAATGGTTATGGAGACAGGAAATCTTCTGAATTTCTGCGTTGCCTCCAAGGGGAAACCAAATGTTCTAATTACAAAATATCAACATGTGAGTGAAGTTTCTTACTTGCCCTTAATCACATTAACTGGTATTAAAAAAACACTTTTTAGATACTTATTGAAAATACTTGTTCTTGTAGCTTCATTTTCTGTTAAAAGTGGAGGGACAGAAATGACATCTGCGTCGGGCATCAAATACGATGATGATTCCGAAAAACTAGGATCTGCCTCAATTTACACGAACTCTAAATCCAAGTGGGCAGTAAGCAATACTGGGAATTTCTTATTTAATCCAAATGGACCTCAATTCATAGCAAAAACAGATTCTCAAATCACAAAAACTTTAGACTCCGAACTGTATAAAACAGCAAGAGTTTCACCTAGCTCACTGAGGTACTTTGGGTATGACATGATGAACGGGAAATATGCGGTTGAGCTTCACTTTGCAGAGATAGCAATGGACGACACTGGATCTTGGAAAGCCCTTGGGAGGCGCTTATTCGATGTTTACATCCAGGTATGGTGGATCTTTTTTTTTTTTTTTTTTTTTGAATTTTGTTCATGTCAAGTACTAAAACAACCTCTCAAAAATGTGAAACAAGAGTATTATTCATTGTTAAGTGTAGCATGCAAAAAATTTGTAGCGTTTTGGTTTGGGGACAAAAAAGTATATTTCCGGGGTCAGAAATGAAATTAACAGAAAGAAACCAATTTTAGAATCAGTAGTGCTTATTTCTAATCTTTTAGCAAAATGCACCAAATGGCTTCTTTATAGGGTGAGAAAGTGCTTAAAGACTTCGACATTAAGAAAGAAGCAGGGGGATCAAAGAGGGCCTTGGTGAAAACATTCGAAGCCAACGTGACAAACAAAATAATGGAAATCCATTTCTTTTGGGCGGGGAAAGGCACTTGTTGCATTCCATTTCAAGGCACATACGGACCTCTAGTGTCTGCCGTTCATGTCTACCAAGGTCGAATATTTTACCCATTGTAGTTTAGTAAGGCTCCGTTCGTTTCGCTCGTTCATAAAAAAATTTAAATTCTCTCAACTTTAGTTTTAAACTCGAACAAGCGTAACGAACGGGGTCATGTTCTTGGGCTGTTTTCCTTTTTAGTGACTAATTGACTAAAAGTTTTTCTCTTTTTTTTTCTTTTTATTTGTTTGATTTCCCATTTTTGTATATTTGTTTTATAGCAACTGGAGTTGGCTCATCTTCTAAAGAAAACAAGAAGCGGATAGGAAGATTGGTGGGAATAACACTCGGATGTGCGGCTGGTTTCGGCATTGTATTGTCCATGCTGTATCTATGGTGGACAAAGCGTGCGTCTTCTGCTCATATGCCAGTACAAACCGACTCGCCTAAGAAATGATTATTACACTTTGATTCTCTCAACTCCGTACAAATAGAGATAAAAATCTAAAATAAAAAGACGCTACCAAAAAAAAGCAAGGAATTTTAAAACACGTTTCGTTTACGGTTTACTTATGAAGTAAGGAGTGGCTTTCTCTCTCCTGTGGTGTTTGTTTTAACAGCGTAATGATTCGTAAACTTAGTTAGAAAGAGAGAACTGGGACCTTTTGTTTGGGATCATTATGTAAAGCCATGGAGTTGAATTATGATCACTAAATAGTATGAGATGTTTCAGCGAACGTTCTTCACTTCTTCGCCTTGCTCCCCTTGCTTTTTAAAAAAAAAAAAAAAAAAAAAAAAAAAAAAAAAAAAAGAAGCATAATAGTTTCAAGAAAATGATTGAAATTCAACAAATACAGGAAGAAAAAGAAAAGAAAAATACGATCACGGTGGGACTCGAACCCACAATCTCCCGCTCCGGAGGCGAGCGCCTTATCCATTAGGCCACGCGATCAGACGTGCTATGAGGCAGGAAAAAACATTTTACTTAGCTGCTAACATGAAGATTAAAGAGACTCTCTCTCTAGACAGGCAAGCAGATGAAAAAAAATTTGTCCCTTATTTTATCTTTTAAAATCTATATCTTAGGGGATGTTTGGTTGGATGATTCAAACCATGATTTGAATCATGGTTCATGGTTCGCTACAGTATTTTTTCTCATAAAAAATACACGTAAATCGAAAATAATTCTAATCACATGATTCTAATCTATAAACCAAACGTCTTCTTAATAAGTTTTTTTTTTAATAAGTTTTTTTTAAGGGCGTCAACGAATTTAACTCACTGATGTTCTCAATAATAAGAAAATCCTACATTCTCATTTAAACACTTTTTGTCACTTATTTTTCTATATCACGTGACATGTGCCGAATGCCATTTTTAAATGACTATATCCTTTTTTTTGTAATCAATGTATGTCTTCTTCCACCTCATGGAGGAAAAATTCTAGTAAGCCCTGTTTAACTAAGCAAGTCAGCTTGGATTAGATTACAGAGTTTGAATCCGACTAATCATGTTTTGTGTTTGGTAATGTTAACGGATTAGACACTTTGAAAACAAAAAAAAAAAAGCAAGAAATAAAAAAAAAGGAAGGAAGGAAGAATGAAAAAACCAGCTGTTGGTGCATTCTTGTGCGGAGCTAATTTGAATACAATACTTAAAAATTAGGTGACGTTTGGTTTTTAAGTTTAAAACTATAGATTATGATTATGATTTTTGAAATTTAAATTTTTTGTGAGGATAAAACACTGTAGCAGAACCGAAAACTATAATACTAAACTAAACATAACCCTTAAAATAAACGTCACCTTAATGATTTAATGAGAAAGTGTGCAACAAACATGTCAGAGATCTCCAGTAATAGGGTGACAGCTTTAAAAATTTCAAAATTGTACACTACATGAAGGATTTTTTTTTTTTAATCCTACGGTTACCAAAAGAAAATGTGTACAAAAATTTAAATTTCTAGATAAAGTGAAATACAATCATTATAAAAAAAATTGTTTTAAGATGTGTTTTTTAAGGTAAAAAACCTACAATGTGTACTTAAGAAACAACACAAAATCATGTTTTATTTACTCATGGATCTAGTGGACAAAAATTAAATTACTATCATACATGTCGTGCCCGATTTCGTGGTCTAAGAAAACAAGTTTTTGTGAAAGCAATAAAAATGAAAGATTTGAGCTCGTTATATTGTTTTTTCTCACAAAAAATACACGTAAACCGAGAATAATTCTGACTTAGAATTTTGAATCTATGAACCAAACGTCCACTATTTGAAATTGTTTCCTTATTTGAATTATGGGTTTGTGTGACATAGATTAATACAAGGAAAAATAAAGAATTTACTCTTAAAAGTGTATAAGTCTGAATTTTTACTCCTTATTCTTAATAAATAACTTTTTATTAATGTAATTATTTAACTAAACAAATTATAAATTATAATTAAAAAATAAAAGTATTGACTCATGTATTTTTAAAAAATATTTGTCAAAATTACTCATTATAACCTACTTTTCATAAAAGCCCTATAGATATTTTATTATACCACCGTACAAGAACAAGAGGGGAAAAAATCAACTATTATGATTAAGTAAACTTTTTAATGGAAAAAGACATAATGATATTTATTAATGGAAAATTGTGTGATAGGTAGGGTAATAAAAAAATGCTATCCATATGCCGAAATTCTAAACAGATGTTAAATACCATGTGATTATGGCTAAGTAAACTTTTCATTTTTGTACTCTAGAATTTTCCTTCTTACATCCCAAAAATGCAAATTTTTATTATTAAATCTCATGGCAGTAAAGAGAGAAAAATGTGATTATGATTAAGCCTATAAATATTAATAATCCAAGTAGTTCACTAAAGGTTCACACCCACAATATTCGGTAGTCGGCAATTCATGACCTTCCGATGGCTTCCCACACACACGTCAACTACTAGATCAATGCCAAGTGTCCATCACAGTTCAAGTGAAAAAAAAAAAAAAAAAGAAAAAAAAGCTAAAAGAGTGTAGAAAATTAGGAAGTGGATTAAATCGGAAAAAGAAAACAAAAAAGAAAGTCCAAATCACCGTAAATGGTACGCGTGGTATTGCCACTAAAATAAGCCACACACCCAAATCCAACCCACTGTCCCTCAGTAGACAGCTAGCTTTCAATTTTCAACCCATTTCGACTCTGATCAACGGCCACGATTCCTCCACGTGTCCGACCTTCCAACATATTTAAATCCTTTATTACTTTTTTCCGCCCCTCATTTTGCTTCTGACGCCCAATTATCCTCCTCTTTGCACGTAGAGAGAGAAATAAAAACAAAGCCCCAAAAAGAAAAACCGAGAAGAACTCGGAGCTTTTACAGCTTTAATACGACGCCGTACTGCCTCTCTGTTCGGACAAACCAAGCCAGTTCCGATCTCATTCGTAGGTCAACTCTCGGTCAGTCGCGGCGAGGAAAGTCTCCGGATCCGGCGTCGTTTTGCCCCCAACTTCCGCGGATCTAGAAACGCCGACACCTCCGGTATGTACGGAAAATGTATCTTCGTTTCTATTTTTAGAAAAAAATTAAAAATTTAATTAATACTCTTTGCAAGGTTAAAGTCAAGTTCTTTTAATGGAGTACTGAAACAAAAACAGCGTCTTTCTCAGTTTTCGAGCTTAGCGGGAGAGTCGGCAATTAAAAAAATCAAAAAAAGAAAAAGGAAAAAGCTTGTGAGCAAATCGGACGGCGGAGATGGCGCCGACGACGATTCGGAAGGCGATCGGGGCGGTGAAGGACCAGACGAGCATCGGGATCGCGAAGGTGGCGAGCAACATGGCGCCGGAGCTGGAGGTGGCGATCGTGAAGGCGACGAGCCACGACGACGATCCGGCGGGCGAGAAGTACATCCGGGAGATCCTCAACCTCACATCCTACTCGCGTGGCTACGTCAACGCCTGCGTAGCGGCGGTGTCGAAGCGATTGGGGAAGACGCGCGACTGGATCGTGGCCCTGAAGGCGCTGATGCTGATCCACCGCCTCCTCAATGACGGCGACCCTCTGTTCCAGGAGGAGATCCTCTACGCCACCAGGAGAGGCACCAGGCTCCTCAATTTGTCTGATTTCAGGGACGAGGCCCACTCCAGCTCTTGGGATCACTCCGCGTTCGTCAGGACTTATGCTATGTATTTGGATCAGCGCCTTGAGTTGATGCTCTTCGAGAGGAAGAGCTTTTTTTCGGCGGCGGAGGAGGAGGAGACGATAGGTTTGGTGCTAGGGAGAGGGACAATTTTCGGTCGCCGCCGCCGAGGCCGTACGAGTACGATTACGGGGATTCGAGATCCGGAGGGGAGTCCGGATCATACGGAGGGATAAGGCGGTCGAGATCGTACGGCGACATGAACGAGTCGGCGGGGCGAGGGGAAGGGAGAGAGGAGAACAAGAGGCCTGTGACGCCGTTGAGGGAGATGAAGCCGGAGAAGATTTTCGCCAAGATGGGTCATATGCAGAGGCTCTTCGACCGGTTCTTGGCTTGTCGGCCGACGGGGTTGGCCAAGAACAATAGGATGATTCTGATCGCGTTGTATCCCGTCGTTAGAGAGAGCTTTCAGCTGTACGCCGATATTTGTGAGGTTTTGGCTGTTTTGTTGGATAAATTCTTCGATATGGAGTATCCGGATTGTGTCAAGACCTTTGATGCTTATGCTAGTGCGGCGAAGCAGATCGACGAGCTAATTGGGCTCTACAGTTGGTGTAAGGATACGGGGGTTGCGAGGTCGTCGGAGTACCCGGAGGTGCAGAGGATTACCGGGAAGCTTTTGGAGACATTGGAGGAATTTGTTAGGGATAGATCTAAGAGACCTAAGAGCCCGGAAAAGAAAGAGGAGCTTCCTGCGCCTGTGCAGGAGGAGGAGCCGGTGCCTGATATGAACGAGATAAAGGCGCTGCCTCCGCCGGAGAATTATACTCCTCCTCCCCCACCTGAGCCAGAGCCCAAGCCCCAACTGCAACCACAAGCGACCAATGATTTGGTCGATTTGAGGGAGGATTCAGTGACGGCCGATGATCAGGGCAACAAGTTGGCCCTGGCATTGTTTGCTGGTCCAGGTACTAACAATGCCAACGGATCATGGGAGGCATTCCCATCTAATGGATCGGACCCGCAAGTGACCTCTGCCTGGCAGACACCTGCAGCAGAACCCGGCAAGGCTGATTGGGAACTCGCATTGGTGGAGACAGTGAGCAACCTGGCGAATCAGAAGGCAAACATGGGCGGTGGGCTTGACCCCTTGTTGTTGAATGGAATGTACGATCAGGGAATGGTGAGGCAGCACGTTAGCACTGCCCAATTGGGCGGTGGAAGTGCCAGCAGCGTGGCGCTGGCTGGCCCGGGAAAGAGCGCAACTCCGGTGTTGGCTCTCCCTGCGCCAGATGGAACAGTGCAGGCTGTAAATCAGGATCCTTTCGCTGCCTCGTTGACCATTCCACCGCCTTCTTACGTGCAAATGGCTGATTTGGAGAAGAAGCAGACTTTGTTGGTCCAGGAACAGATGGTGTGGCAACAATATTCAAAGGATGGAATGCAGGGCCAAACTAGCTTGGCCAAGATTGGTGGCGCCGGACACAATGGCATGGCTGCGAGCCCTTATCCTTATGGAATGCCGCCTGTCAACGGAATGGGGCCACCGGCCGGGTATTACTACACTCCTTACTGATTTTTGTTTTAAATTTTTTATAGATGAGTGTTTCTCTCTCTTTTTTTTTATCTATATTTTTGAACAATTCTGTATTTTTTTCCTAGTGTTTTTTTTCTTTTGTTTAAATGATCAAGGACTTGTTCCCTCTAAGAAAATTTGTGCATGGAAATGGTGGGAGGGGAGGAACTGAGATGAAGAGACTGTTGGGGAGGACTTTTGTTGTTTTGGAGATCAACGTAATTGAAGTCTGATGTCTCTCTGTCATGTAATATTAGCAATGTTTTCCCAATTTTTTTCCCCTTGTTTTCTAATTACGACTCTTGTTTGGAAGACGTCAAATTAACCAGTTAAATTTGACCGGAACTCATTTCTGCTTGGTGAAATTAATATGCATATGCTTTGCTGATCAACAACACCTGATTTGCTGTTTTTGTGGACTTTGGAGAGACTTTGGGTTAATAAGGATGTCAACGGGGTTCATTGGAGCAAATTAATAGGAAGTTGAACCCACGTTAGACTTGTGCTTTTGCTTTTGATTCTAACCTTTGGAGTTACATGGATTTTCATGCGAGAGTAAACAGATAAGACAAGGAATGACATGACCCCATTTTTTCCCTACTAAAACCTTTTATTAATTTTTCCATTGATAAAGTCATACGTGTGACCCACCATTTTAAATTACTAATTAGATTAAGCATTTCAAATATAATACTCCTTTACCTTTTTTAATATTTTGGAAAATTCTCTTTGTCGGGATCTTCCAGTGGTTATAACAATTATAGTAGTGTGCAATTTATTGTTGCTTCTAATAATTTATAATAATTAAATTATCTGTGGTAATTACTGATATGATAGTGATGTAAAAGAAAATAATTAAAATTAAATGTAATTATTTGAAAAAAAAAATAATAATAATAATAATTCAATACCATTTGGAATAACGTAGGGTTTCACAACTCTTCTTCAGGTCCCTGCTTAGTTGAATCCAATTTTGGAGAAATATGATTTGACCAGTTCTTAAAGAATGATAATGTCGGAACCCAGAGGGGGGAATAAAACAACAAAAAGACCTCTTTATTTCAAATTTAAGTAGAAACCAAGTGTGAGACATCTACGTTCTCGACCTAAAAATGATTGTCAATAATGATCGTGGATGACTGAATAAAAAACATGCAGTGAATTACAATAGGTTGTAAAAGTCCAAACGATGCTTGGTCGCTTCTAAGAAAACGACTTCTTGCCGGACATTTTATTATTATTATTATTAGTTTTCTTTTCTTCAACTTGATGACTGTTTATGTGTCATGGCCATTCATGTGGTAGTCTCCGTCCTTCAAACCAACAAAAGAGGTTTATTTTTTATAATGAAATGTAAATTGGGGGACGCTATTATAAAAATAAAGATCGGAAAACAAAGTATAACACACGGCATAATTTAGGGTAAAAGTTTTAAGGAATTTGTTTCTTGAAAGCTTAATTCATTTTATAATCAAGTAACAATTAAGTTATATTGTTATAATAATTTTTCTCATAAAAAATTTAATTTTAAATTTTTTGTTATTGTATTTTTTTTTTTCAAATACACAATTCAAGTTCTTAATTTGAGTTGAAACAAACATACTTTTAATAAGTGAGGAGAAAACTTGAGTTAAAATGTGAAATTTATGTGAGAGAAAATTATAACAGAACAAAATTTATTTGAATTTTTATAAAAAAAATATTGTAATAAAAAATTTGAGTTACGATTCAAACCGTGAAATGAATGAAGCACCATTTCATTACTTGGAATCCCCCACCTCAAAATCCAAAAAATTTGATCGCGCGTGTTTCTCGCCATGTTAATATAGGAGTATGTCTACTGTTTTTTGAAAGAATATATTCATCGTTCAAGTCTCAAAATCTGTAGAAAAAATCAAATTAATAAGTGGGTATTTAGTTCATAGATTTAAAATTATGATTTAAAATTATTTTTATTTTATGTATATTTTTTATGAGAAAAAAATACTATAAAAAATTATAAATTATAATTTAAAATTAAAAATAAATCTAGAAAATAAACATCTCATAAATATGTATATATAAGCATATATAGACGTAGGGTTAGAGCATTGTTTCCGAGTACTATAGCCTCCTCTTGCCGACATGTAGGGCTTTATCAACTTTAATAGCATGGGGATGATATCTTTTTGTCGGATTATTACGTACCATGCAATTTCAGTGGCTGTGGTTATTTTCTTTCGCTGCACTCTTATCACGGATTCTCTTTACTTGGGAGCTTATTAGTTCGTTGATTTAAATTTTTAATTTAAGTTAAGATATGATTTTATATGAGAATTTTTTACTGTAATAAAAAAGTTAAATGTAACTGTTTTTTAGAATTTTTTACTATAATAAAATTTAAATTCTAAACTTGAATCGGTAAAATAAACGGAACTTAAGTTTATATTTTTTTTTCTCGCCTCAAGTTAATTTGGAAATTTTGTTCATACTTTTTTTTTTTTTTTTATGAAGTCCGAGAAAAGAACATCGACATTAGTCTGTCTTTTTGAATATTACCAAATAAGCTCTCGGTGATAAAATGTTTGTTTTGAAGGCCCGCTGTACTTTTGGGCGTTATCCCTTAACGAGAAGGCCATTGAGAATTGATTTCAAATTATTTGAAAAAAAAATGAAATAAAATAAAAACCATTTTATGGGTAAGTTAAAGTCCACGATCACCGAAATTTATGATACAATAGTAAAAAATATTTACTCAACGAAGAATTATGGTTAAGAAAAGAACAATATTGTCTTTTTGGGCGTGTGGGTCTGGAAAACAACCTTTCATGGCATTGAACTCACAAGTTCCTCTCAACTTCTTTAATGGCTTTTAGGCCAACCATGACCCACCAATCTTTCTTTTTCCTTCACTGGCCACAAAATCGGGAAACTGCTACACTTGATATATATTATATTCCGCCTTTTTTTTTTTTTTACCCCTACTTTTATTTGGCTTTCCCTTTTGTTTCTGTTTGATAATTACTTCACATTATTCCACATCTTCCATTTTAAACTCCAAAATGACATCTGAGCTACCCCAGCACCCAGCTTGTGGAACCTTCTTTTTCGATTAGTCTGCGTCGTGAAAAGCACTACTAGACCTGAATTTTGCGACCAATAAATTGGGTCAATATTCATACCGTTTAATTCGCTGATGTGAGTTTTTAATTCGAATTCATATGTAATTTTATGTGAAAATTTTTTACTGTAACAAAAAAGTTAGACATGACTATTTTTAAGAATTTTTAACTGTAACAAAACTCGAATCAGTGAAATAAACGGACATTTTTTTCGCTATATATATTCGTATATTTTATAACTTGTATCGCGGTACCAGTTTATAACTATTGGAGGCAAATTTAGTTGAACAAATAGTGTCAAAAGTCCAAATCCAACTATATTAACCACTGTTCACCAAAAATTGGTTGTTAATATTGAAAGTTACAACGCAGCGTTTGGGGGTCCATTATTGAACGCCGAGGGCAGTTCATCTGTCGTAGTACAACTCTATCTGAACCTAAATTCTCAAATAAGGTTTCTGCAAATTTTTGTCCCATAAATATGACGCCCACAAACTATTTCTTCTCTTTTCTGATTAGTCTTTTAGAGGTTGTTTGATATAAAAATTCGTGTCATGGTTCGTAGCTCGTTACAGTATTTTTTCTTATAAAAAATACACGTAAATTAAAAATAGTTCTGAATAATGATTCTGAATCCGTATATTAGAAACTTCAACTCTTTGGTGTCACTGAATACTTCTTAAAGAACCTTTTTTTTTCAGTGATCATTTTGGATAACCAAAATATATGTGGTAGTGAATTTCTAAATAAATAAGGGTATTTAACTCCCATAAACTTTTAATTTTAACAAGTTGTCTTCTCAATTTATAAATTTATTGTAACATGCATTATTTTGATGATGATTGTGTTAAATTAGTGTCAAAAAAGTATGTTCGACGAGAAATTTTAATATCTCAATTCAAATGCAACACAAATCTTTCAATTTCAAATGTAACTAGACTATTAACTACAATTTATCGGTCTAAATAAGATATTTACCGTCAAAACCAACTCATCCTTACCCACCTCTACAATATTAAAGTCTCGTTTATTTCATTGATTCGAGTTTAAAATTCGAGTTTTGCTACAGTAAAAAACTCTCATAAATAGTCACACTTCTTTTTTGTTACAGTAAAAAACTCTCACATAAAGACACATCTCAACTCAAATCAGTTAATTAAACGAGACCCTAAGAAAATCAAACATAAAAAAAGAGTGTTGTTTTTTTTTATACTTTTTGTTTATAATTAATTTGAAGGTATGATGTGATATATTTCTGTGTATCTTTTTTAAGAAAAAAGCTCTTTTATACAGTTATTGTTTTAGTACATAATTTCTTTTACTGATGAAAAATGAAGATAATTACGTGGTCATGATAATTGTATCAATTCTATCCAAATGTGTACTATAAGAGTGCATAATAAAGACATCACGAAATTAAATCATTTTTGATGAATTGATTGACATAAATAAAAGAGTGTTTGTTATATTTGTTTTTTTTTGTTTTTGATACCTTTTGTTTATAATTAATTTGAATGTATGATGTGATATATTTCTGTGCATCTTTTCTAAGAAAAAAGCTCTTTTATACGGTTATTGTTATAGTACATAATTTCTTTTATTGATGAAAAATGAAGATAATTACGTGGTCATGATAATTGTATCAATTCTATCCAAATGTGTAGTATAAGAGTGCATAATAGAGACATCACTAAATTAAATCATTTTTGATGAATTGATTGACATAAATAAAAGAGTGTTTGTTATATTTGTTTTTTTTTTTTATACTTTTTGTTTATAATTAATTTGAAGGTATGATGTGATATATTTCTGTGCATCTTTTTCAAGAAAAAGAGATCTTTTATACAGTTATTGTTATAGTGCATAATTTCCTGTACTGATGAAAAATGAAGAGAATTACGTGGTCATGATAATTGTATCAATTCTATTCAAATGTGTACTATAAGAGTACATAATAGAGACATCACTAAATTGATTGACCAATCACAATGGGTTATTTTTCTGTTATGGGCTACTGTTACAAGAAATGTCAAAGCCTCGTTGCATAAGCCTTGGTCCAATCAAAACGAACCCTTTCATTAGCTTTGGATCTGACGCGCACCATGTGACTACTTGGGCCAAAACCCAAAAACAAATTAAATATGATTTTTTAATTTTTAATAAAAGTCTCAATTCATCGTTTGAATTTTTAATTTAAATTAAAATATAATTTTATGAGAAAATTTTTAATTATAACAAAAAAATTAAATATAATTTTTTATGATAATTTTTAACTGTAATAAAATTAAAAATTAAAAATTTAAATTAATAAAATGAACGATACTAAAATCACTTTTTGCCCGTAATCTTCACGTAAAATCATTTAGCTGATTAGAAGGATGTTTCCACGGTAGGACCTCCTGCCCATAAGTAATAGTGTCTTTTTAAGACCGGTGAATGTATTAAAACAAAATAATACGCGGAATAAATAGTTTGTGATATAATTTTAATGATTAAAAATAAAAATAAAAACATTAATAATTTGCTTTTTAAAAATATAAAAAATTTCTTTAAAAAAAGAATGTCTAGGTTTATTAAAATCTCATTTAGAACATATATTATGATTCTCATTTATTAAGAATTTTAACTTTTTTATAAGATAAAAAACACCGTATAAAAACTCATTATTTTGTAAAGGCTTGTTTAATTTGTTGATTTGAGTTTTTAATTCGAGTGAAATGTAATTTTATGTGAAAATTTTTTATTATAATAAAAAAAATTAGATATCATTATTTTTTAAAACTTTTTACTATAATAAAATTTAAATTTTAAATTCGAATGAGATAAAAAAAAA
>NW_010358318.1:52246-60783 GCF_000414095.1 Morus notabilis | reverse complement strand
AAAAAAAAAAAAAAAAAAAAAACTTCTGACTCTCTTTTTCTTTTTGCTTTTCTCTCATCAGTTGTTTGTTCTGCAAAAGAGGGCCTCTCTCGAACCAATAATCCATTCAACAGATTTCAGACCTCTCACTTCTAACAGGTGAAGTTATAATTCTGCTGCCTGGTGGTTGAACAAAGTTACATCATTATATTCCAACTAGGGAAAAAGATGAAAAATGAAAAAGGCAACTTATGAAAACCATGTTTGCAATGCAACACCAATAATGTTTCGGATTTGGTGATACACAATTTCAAAAGTAGAGTATGGTCCAATGAGCCCATATGTTGACATTTTGCTTATACGGATTAACAATTTAGGTGTATTCCACTTAACTAGCATTAGGGCCACCCACCTCAGATACTGGTTCTGTTTATTTCACCGATTCGAGTTTAGAATTTAAATTTTATTACAGTAAAAGGGTCCGTTCGGTTCGCTAATTCGAGTTTTTAATTCGAGTTGAGATGTGATGTTGTGTGAGAACTTTTTAGTGTAGTAAAAAAGTTAAATATGACTGTTTCTGAGAGCTTTTAACTGTAGCAAAACTCGAATTATAAACTCGAATGAGCGAAATGAACGGAGCTTTTAAATCTCTCAGAAACAATCACATCTAACTTTTTTGTTACAATAAAAAACTCTCACATAAAGTCGTATCTCAATTAAAATTAAAAATTCGAATCAGCGAACTAAATTAAGTCTATAATTTTTTTTTTAATATTTTGTTGGAATTTCTTTTTAATAGCTATAACTTATACATCAAATATAGATTTTTTTTTTTGTTAATCTGTGCCCTATTATTCGAAGCAACCGACAATTTTTATTATCTATTGGTATGAGGATTGTAATTAAAGTTTTAGAGAAAAATCAAAGATTATAATAAAAGTAATCGTAGATTCGTAGTTGCTTTTGAGGGCTGGAATACATCAATTTTGAAAGCGACTAATTCTGCCAAAGCTCAGCTCAAGAGTTAGCTTTTTCTTTTTCTTTTTCTTTTTTTTTTTTACCTATTTTTGTGGCACCGAAATGAGAGAGAGAGAGAGGGGAAAATTAAATTAAAAAAGCATTTGATATTTCAAACGCTAAAAAAATTTGTCAAAGATACCAAAGGTCGTTTTCAGTTGCGAGAGGGCCTAATCTTTAAAAACCCCGAAAAGCACGTTTTGACAAATTGGTTTAACCCCCTGTACTCGCCAGAAAGATCTTTTTAATGTCCAAAGATATCCAAATCCGTTTTTACACCTCAACATTAGAATCACAAAACCTTTTAACTGTTGGACCTTTCATTCAACATAAACTATTGTTTTAATATTGGATTAATTTTTTAACAAGGTCATATATAATATCTACGAATTAAATTTATGTCGTGTAATAAAAAATTGTGTTCATATTCATAGATTATTTCATTAATAAATTTAATTTTACGGTTAAAATAATAATATTTGTCATTGATGAAAAGTTATAACTATTATCCTAGATATTTCAAAACTCAATCACTTTAAAAAAAAAAAAAAAAAAAAAAGAATCAAGCAAGTGATTATCACTGCGAGTTGACTATGTATTGAAGCATAACAAAAACATTTTTTTTTTATAAAAAGAATAATGCTACTCATCTAAACGGAAATTTTTTCGCGTTACTTAAATTATTTATGTAAAAGAAAAACACTTTAATAAAAAAATTTAATTTAAATTTTAATAAGAGAAAACAGTAACAAAAAATTTGAGTTGTTATTTAAGCCGTGAAAAAAACAAACCCTTACATTCAGTGGGTTTGGATGAAAAGTGTTTTTCGTATAAAAATGTAAAACAAACATCAATTTATATTGGCACAACTTCATAATACGCAAAAAAAAAAAAAAAAAAAAAAAATGTGACACTGGCAGGCAACTCCACAATTGGTTTAGTCTCATTCTTTCTTCGAGTGCGTTACTATGCTTCCCTTCTCATTTAATACCCGACATTACCGTCTCTACATTGTAAGTTTTGAAAAATTTAATAGAATCAAACTTGTATTTGATTGTGTTCAATTTATTTTTTTTGACATTTTTCGTTGTATTTGACTGTGTTCAATTTATTTTTTTGACATTTTTCGTGTGACCTTGATGTTATTAAATTATCGATATTAATCGATTGGATGTTTTCATTTTAATATAGTGAATCGGTTAAAGAGCATCGATCTTCAGTGTGCCCTTTTTAGGTGATTTTCATTTATGAAATTCAATCAAACATTTTTTTTACCCAAAACAAACCAACAAAAAGAAAAGGAAAGAAAAGATATAAAAACAAAAAAACAAAAACAAAAACAAAAAACTCCGGGTTTGTCCCGGGTTTCCCTTTTTATAAGTAAAATTGTTATCCGTAAAATTACAAGAGATTTACTTACAAACACACCCCCATTTATGTCAAACTCTAATCCCTAAGAATGACGTCACGGGCTATGCTCATCAACGGCCCGATCGCGTCCGGTTCGAACTTTCTCGCAAACAGGAAAGGATCTCGCCTTCGACTTTCCTTTTCCCTTTCCCTTTCTCCGACCGACGAATCAGAGCCGTTCGTTTCAACAACATCATCGCCGTACCTCGGCCTGTCGCTACGGAGGGAAGCGATCAGCTCGGGCCCCACCTCGGCCGCCATGTAAGTCCTCGGGTGGCCGTCCGTTAAGCCTCTCCAGTCCACGTGCGTGAGCGTGGCAGGCACGCACCCGCGAGGGTCGCGCGTGGCGAGAAGGGTAGGAAAGTAATTCTCCTCCGGGTAGCACGTGTCCAGCCTCACGCACGGCAATCCGAACTTGGACCAAAGCCTTCTGTCGCTAACGACAATCCTCGCGTGCTTACGTGTCAGCACCCAGAACTGGGACCCGATCCGGAAGTCCTCCAGCTTCACCTCCGGTAACATCGCGTCCAGTCCACGCGCCGTCCACCTGTCGTAGCTCCCGATCTCGTTGTCCAGAATCTCGATGAAGCTCTTCTTCGACCTCGCTAGGGTTTCGTAGGTGAAGTTGAAGGAGTGAAGCGGAACGCAGGAAGGAGAGAGAAGCGCGAACATCGCGTTCGACGGGTCGTCGAGTAGCGCGTGGGCGAGCAGACGACGCGCTGCCGCGGACAGGGTAGGGGAAAGACGTTTCGTGGGCTCGGAACGAATAACGCGGCCGGAGAAGACTCCGGAGAAGGGCGGGTCGTAATTCCGGGTCGGGTCGGCGTGGATGTAGACGTTGAAGAGGGTTTTGGGGGTTTTGTTGAAGTAGAGTTGCCAGAGAGGAGCGAAGGGGAGAGGAGATGTGGTGAGGAACATGAAGGCCAGCTTCTTCGGTGCCGTGCGGGGGAAAGGCCGCGAGTTGACTCCGGAGGCGAGTCGGAATAGCGAATCGTCGTCCTCCGGCGGAGGTGGCGGAGGAGGGAGGGATTTGACGTCGAGTTTTCGGTGAGATTTGGCGGCGGAGGAGGAGAAAGGCGATGGGAAGAGAGATTGTTGGGATTTGGAGAGATCTCTGGCAATGGCGGAGTTGGTGGTGGCGGCCGTTGGGCTGTTGACGGTGAAGACGACGGCCAACGGCAAGCACAAAAGAAGGGCACAAATCAACGAAAATGGAATTAGGGAAAGCATCATATTTTTTTTCTTTTTTTTTTTGGTGAAGAAATGGAAGTGATTTGACAGAGAGAGGGGAGTCAGACTGTGATTAAGTGGAAATCAGAGAGTGGGATTTGGTGGGAAAGAAGTGCTGGGTTTGGAAAAGTATGCGGGATAAACGGCTGAGATGTGTTGGACATAAAGTCATCACCAAAAAGTGCACCGAATTAAGACCATTATTATTAGAGGACCAGAGGTCCTAATATGGATTTGTTTTTTAATGCAAGATTATCAGGTTCGAGAAGTGGAGATTCCGTTTTTTAGAAAAAAAGAACGGTGTTAATATTTATACCAAATTTCAATCTCCTAATCCCCCCGATGACACTCCTCGTTTTGCAAAGCGCATTTTCAGCCGTTGGATTGCACTTTTTCTGGGACCTCACTGATACTTTTTTGCTGTCCTCGTAACAGATAAAATGGCAAGTGAGGTCGACGTGAGGACGATAGGGAGTTTTGTGCAACTTGCGAGATTTTTGGGGTAATTTATTTAATTATGTTAATAATTTTAATATTTGTATTGAAGAGCTCGTCTTCGTTCAGATAAAAAAAAAAAAAAGAGAGGATATTGGGTGAATGGATAGTTTGGAAATGATAAAATGGAAATGGACAGAAGTTGCACGTGGCTGGCACGCAGGACTTGTGGGCCTCCCTAAAAAGTCTTTTAAAGAGTTGAGAGATATCAGAGATGGTTGCAATGTGTGGACTTCGCACGTGTTGCTCATTTCAGACAGCACAGGGAGTCTGGCTTCGGACTAGATTCGGATTTCTATTTTTTGATTTTAAATTTTATTAAAATAATAATATATCATATTAATAAAATTTATATGTCAAATAATAAATATAAAAATAATAAAAAAATTAATATTAGCATTTTTCTTTTAATTACTTGATCTATGAACATTAGTTAAAAATTTACAGCTGTGTGACGAATAATTTTCAATAATAGGCTAAACTGTTTGAAAGTTAATTAAATAATTAAATTAAGAATTTAAATTGTGTATGTGAGAAAAAATATTATAATAAAAAAATTAAATTTTATGAGAGAAAATACTGTAAAAATAAAATTTAAATTGTAAAATAAACAAGACCTAAAACAATAGGTGCGTTTGGAATTCGTTCTAAAATGATTTTGTTTTTTGTATGAAAATGGAAATGAAAACGTTTTCAATCTTATGCAGAAATCATTTTTGAAAATGTGTTTGGTAGTTTTATCAAGAGATTATTTTCAGTATAAAAAAACCCATTAATGTCTCTTTCTCTTTCTCTCTGCTCGAGAGAGGAGAAAACGAAAACAAAAAATGAAAAACGACTAAAAGTCGTTTTTCATTTCTCTCTCATTTTACACTAAACCAAAAAATTGTTTTCATTTCTGTTTTTTTTTTTTTTTAATTGTGCCAAACGCTGTTCTAGAATCGATTTCATTTGTTCGTTCTCAAAAACGTGAAAAATAAAAATAAGAACAATTCCAAACACGGTAAATATCTATGATGTTAAAAAAAAGTAACCGTTACTACTGCAAAATCCCCACTTCCCCCTCCTCTTTTTACGTTGATATCAAATATTAGAATCGAATAGAAAAATTATTTATGACGCCGTTCTATTTTTTGTGTATAAAATTTGACATTAAATATAACATATGTTAAAGTTTCAAATTTGATTGTTATTAGTTATAACATGTTTATTATTTCATTTAATCAGTTTAATATTGTGGTTTTCAAATTATTTTAAACCTAAATTTGCTTTACAAGTTTAAAGATTACTAATTATAACAAAGAAATATGTATAATATTTGAAATAACATAATGTATTGGAGTATAAAATAAAATAGCATAATAAATATGTAATTCTTATTTTTCTTTTTTTAGTGTTAACTAAAATATTGTCATTGATACTTATATTGGAGATGTTCTAAATGCCATTTACCAATCACAATTAAATCAAACAACGTGGATGAATGAGGTGAAGTTGTTTGACCGCAGATTTGATTCCACATTGTAACACGTTTTTGTGAACATATTTATATTTTGTAAGTGCTTCTTAAAATGTTGGACTACACCATATTGACAATATTGTTGAGATTCCGTGGTTAACAACAATACTCATAGATTTGTGTCCTCTCAAATAATTTTAAACATTACATCTACTTGCAAACTGTTGTTATGTTGCATTGCATATTGATTTAAGTGAATGGTTAATACATTGTATGTCATGTTAACATTTGAGCATTAATGGGGTGGAGTAAAAAACAAAAAACAAAAAACAAAAATCGGTGGACGGGCGGGTAGGTGAGTGGGAATAGAGATGTATACTAAGATTGCGTTTGGTATGAGAGTTCAAATTATGATGGTTTTGATTTTAGAACTAGAACTATTATTTATGATTTGTACGTGTGGTCCAAACTATGGTTTTATAACCCAAATTATAATAAAGAGATTTGAACTATCCAAAATCAAGAGGGAAGTGGATTTATTTTTTGAAATAATTTTGGTTTAAAATACCACATCAGTGTCCAAACCTTAAACCATAACAATCCAAATCAAACATTGGCTTTTAATAACCATTTTTTACCTTTTGTAAATAAATAGATGTTAGAATCAAAATCATGGACTCTGACTCTAGAATTCTCGTATCAAACACAACCTAAAAATTTCATGAGATTTCATATATTATGAGATACGTCAACTATAAAATTGCAGAATTTGAGGGGAGCAAATTATGAATTTAATCAGATTTGATATATAAAGGAAAAAAAACAAAAGGTGAGACGATAGTATACTGTCGATTTTATGTAGCTCTGCCTCTGAATATTAACTTAAGTTAAAATCTATCGTATCTACAGAAAAAATTAGTCTGCGAGTATTTAGTGCCTTACAAATAAATTTAACCCAAAAAAAAAAAATGGCAATTCTATGAGACTTTTATATAAACAAGGTATTTATTATGAATTCTGTGTTAAACATGTACATGATGCTTGATGTGGGATTTTATCCCTAATTCCAACAGTAGATATTATTCATCATAAATGCTTGAGAAAAAAAATCATGGTCAAGGACGAAGTTTTCAAAGCAAATAAACAGAAGTTACATTAGTTTCACAAGTTTCAACAACATTTGTAACTTATAGGCGGTGTTTGAAATTAATCTCATTTTTATTTTTTACATTTTTTAATAAATTAAAAATGAAAATATTTTTAAATTTGTGTTTAACACAATAAAAATAAAAAATAAAAAAAATGATTTTTTGATTTAGTGTAAAATGAAAGATAATAAAAAACAATTATTAGTCATTTTTTTATTTTTTATTTTTAGTTTTTCCTCTCTCGAGTAGATAGAGAGAGAGAAATATTAATAAATTTTTTTATACTAAAAATAATATTTTGATAAAACTATTAAATATATTTTTAAAAATAATTTATGTCTGAGATTAAAAATATTTTCATTTTTATTTTTATATAAAAAATAAAATTATTTTAGAACGAGTCGTAAATACGTCCATAATTTCGCAGGAGTGTTTTTGTTCTTCACGTAAAAAGTCTCTCCGATTAATTTCCATTAAATCCCTCTACCGGTTTTTTATTTTTTATTTGTTAGTTAAGAAAAATTCATTGGTGGGGTTTTTGTTCGTATGGCGGTTGTTGGATTGAAGTGGCAAAGTAACAAAATAAGACAAAACTCCTTTAATCGATAGGTTACCATAAATGAAAGTCTATTTGTCCATTGGAGATGAGAGAACAAAGAACCCTGCTTTATAACTATTAGCACTCAACATATCTGCATGACACAAGTGTACATCTTGTTTGGAAATTCGGGGTTATTCTTTTGTATTTTTGAGTTAAAATGACTTAAGTGATAATTTTGAATTGAGTTTGAGTTATAACTTAAATTGAAGTTGTAATTTGAATTTGTGTTTAGTTGCGCATATTTAAGTAATGATTTGAATTGAGAATCTTTTTGAGTTTGTGTTTGAGTGAGTCAAAACTTAAATTTGTATTTAAGTAGTATTTTAATAAAAACTCAACGGTGATAAAAACTTTTAATAGGGTATATAGATGTGGTTTTATTCATCTTTTCATTGTGAATGCATAAAAAAAATAATCTCAATAAGAATTAACACGAACTTGAGTTTGAGTTTATGAACTCGAATTGAAAGGAAAACTTGAACTTGAGTTTAACTCCAAACTCGAGTTCAAACTGAAGTTTTACAAAAGAATATCAACTTGAATAAAGTTGTAACTCGAATTTAAATTTTTTTTGAGTTTCATTCCAAACGAACAACCCCTCATCACTTATATATGCATATATATATATATATATATTCTCCTCGTTCATTTCACCGATTTGAATTTTTAATTTTAGATTTTTACAGTAAAAAATTCTTAAAAAATGTTACATATAAATTCGAATTAAAAACTCGAATTCATAAAGTAAACGAGACTATTATGTATGTGTATGAAATGAACTTAAACGAATCGTTAGAATTTGGTGCAACTTCATTAAATTATGGTACGGGCTTCTAAATAACATTCCGCGATACCCTATTAATAAGCAGACAGGGAGGTAGAGGTTTTTGTATTTCTTAAAAAATGTTACATATAAATTCGAATTAAAAACTCGAATTCATAAAGTAAACGAGACTATTATGTATGTGTATGAAATGAACTTAAACGAATCGTTAGAATTTGGTGCAACTTCATTAAATTATGGTACGGGCTTCTAAATAACATTCCGCGATACCCTATTAATAAGCAGACAGGGAGGTAGAGGTTTTTGTATTCGGCGACCCACACACATCCTATTTATCAGAGGTTTTGTTTTTTTTTTTTGTTTTCTTTTTTGTTTTTTTGTTTTTTTTTTCATTTGGTGTGTTATATTAGGGTT
>NW_010358318.1:48063-51373 GCF_000414095.1 Morus notabilis | reverse complement strand
TTTTTTTTTTTTTTTTGTCATTTAGTATGTTATATACGTATATTACGTGTTATGATATGATGAAAAAGTAAGATGAAAATCTTTCATTTCATCCATGGGGAGAGCCAAAGCCAATTTTATCATTCACACGCCATCTGATGGTCTGATAACACTGTGATACGCAGAAACAAAAGGCTGTGGTAAAGTGACACATGGACAAAAGATTTTCTGTTTGCTAACAGTGAGAGGTTGATGTTTGCTTGGAGACTACCGACAGTGACCATTTTATCAAGTCTCTTTCTCCTCTCACCACTACACGAATGGTCAAGATAGATAGATAGATAGATAGATATATATATATATATATATATATATATATAGAGAGAGAGAGAGAGAGAGAGAGAGAGAACAATATATAAAAAATAAAATTGAAAAAAAAAAGAATAGAAGAAAGAAAGAAAGAAAGAAAGAAAGAAAGAAAGAAAGAAAGAAGAGAGGAGAAAAATAGAGAGAGAGACTCTTGGGGCTTGGGGAAGCAGGCATGTGGATGAGTGGGGGACACACCAAACTCATCCATTAAACCCCTTTGAAATAATTGAGTTTCTGACAGTAAAAGAAAGTTAATAAAAGAAGGAAAGGAAAAAAAAAAGCATACACTACAATACATTCAAAGCCCCCACCTCTTATTTTCCATTTTATTAATATTTATATATGTATTTATATTTATATATTTCTCTCCCCCCTATACTTACCATTTGTGGAACTGCATTTTTGGTCAGTGAGTAAGACACGGAGAGTATTTCAATTAACAACACCAAATAAAAGCAGAAGCCGAGGCTGAACAAGAAGAAGCAGCTGAAGCTAATATTTTTACAAGTTTTCTTCTCAAAAATCAGTTCTTTTTTTTTTTTTTTTCCCTCTCTGTTTTTGAGTCTTTTTTGAAGAGTTAAAAAGCAAGGAAGGAGATATGCCTAGACCAGGGCCAAGACCTTATGAGTGCGTTAGAAGAGCTTGGCATAGTGATAGACACCAACCCATCAGAGGTTCTCTTATTAAAGAAATTTTCAGGTTCTTATCTTTCTCAACCCAGCAAAACAAAGAAATTTTGTTTTTTTTTTTTCTCGTTCTGGGGTTTTGAGATATGTAATTATGTGCCTATATTCGTGTCTGTTTGTCTCTAATCTGGGCTGTTTCCTAAAGGGTTGCGAACGAGATTCATAGCTCGTCCACTAAGCAGAACAAAGAGTGGCAAGAAAAGCTTCCCATGGTTGTGCTCAAAGCAGAAGAAATCATGTACTCTAAAGCCAATTCTGAGGTTTTTCCTCTACTTTCTGTGGTCAATCTTTAGATTTCTTTGTTTTTTTTGGAAGCTGAACAGCGAACTGTTTATGAATTTTAGGTTAGATTTGACTGTTTGCTTTTCTTCAAAGTTCATGTTTTGCGCTCTTGCTCCATGCATAGGCTGAGTACATGGACCTTAAAACACTCTGGGATCGAACAAATGACGCCATTAACACCATCATTCGACGCGACGAGAGCACCGAAACCGGCGAGTTTCTTCAGCCTTGCATTGAAGGTATATCTGGGCTTCCATTTCCTTTGACATCAATCTTTGCCTAGGGATCAAAATTGAGTTATAGTTTCCTGATTAGCTTTAGTCTAAAATGTGGGCATTATGTGCTTTAATTCCCCTCTTTAAGTAAAAGGTAGTACTAGTTTTATGTTTTTAAGTAATCTCTGTGAAATTCCTTTCTTTGATTCACTAAACATCACATAGCTGCTCTCAATTTGGGGTGTACACCGAGAAGAAGCTCAAGAAGCCAAAGGAATTGTCATCCAAGATGTTATCTGAGCCCCAACACTCCTGATGTGTCCCCAAGCATGGCAGACAATTCTGCTAATGGTTCAACTTTTGTGAGACCCTCAAACCATCTAAGCTCTGATCCTAGAAGCCTAGTAGCGCAGAATAACATTTCGACCGCTATAAAATTCGAGAATGTTCCTCCGTCAAACTATGAAAAACTCCTAGCCATGAGTAACTACGCGGCAACCAACTCGTTTTCTACATACCCTCTGTGCTACCCAAATTTCCCTCAGTTTGGACAACTCCAACCGGGATGCGTTAATTTGCCTCCTAAGCCGGTCTCTGATGTTTTGGAGACCGCGAAAGGTGGCGCCGTGTTGAGTTCCGCTTGTCATGAAGATGCTTCTAAGAAGAACGTAGAACCAAGTATTAGAGAAGTAGCTGAGAAAACATGCAAAATTGGTTGTGATCTGTCTTTGCGGTTAGGCCCTCTTTCTGTTGCGGTCCCAAGTGTCGAAAACAAGCAATCCCAAGATGTCAAAGAGGTTAGTCCTCAAGGAGGGGGCAAGTTTTGTGATGAGTTACCAATATTAGATAAAGGGTTCCCTTTGTTCCCTAGAGGCAATGCATACGAGGCATTAGGGTCATACAACAGTATAGAGGCGACAGTGAGAAAGAGGAAGGCGGTTTTTGATCAACCGGTGACGGAGGATCAGCAGTTTTGTTTGCCGGCGAAGCTTCCATTTAGCCACCTGACACGCTTGTAGGTTGAATCAGAGCTTCAGTAAGTTTGCTTCAACCTCTCGGTAATGGATTGGTTAATGTGTAGCGCTGAAGTCCTTTTTTTTTTTGGGGGGGGCAATTTTGTCGTGCTCTGGGGCTGTGTTATGCACCCGTAGTTGCTATGTAGTGAGGTGAGATGTAAATATTAAATCAAGGTGAATTAGATAGCTGAACGGAAGAACTAATTGCAGAGCCTTTTGATCAGCAATGTACTGAAAAAAAAAAAAAAAAGGGTTGTTCCTAGCATGATACTTCTTATATATAGAACTTTACCGTTTTATATCTCTTTTAAGTTTTTTAAGTTTTTTTGTTATGTTATGGTCAGATTGTAATGGAAACTCTAGAAGTAACAAAGTTGCTTTAAAGTAGCTTCCGAGTGCTGCTACTAGTTAGTAGTTGTTAGAATTTGTTGGCTCCCCCTTAGCTGTCTAATACCTACCCTGAAACTGCTGTGCCTTTTTTTTTTGTTTTTTTTTGTTTGTGTACATGATGTCTATTTATGTTTGGAAAAATTCCTGTCACAGGTTATAAAAAGAATAACAAAAAGAAAATAACCTAACGCTAAAATGCAGTTCTAAATTGTTAGATCATATTAGAATCATACAGTGATCGTGAAAAGTATGATAGAACTTTGATTAAATCGGTGGTTTTTTTCCCCCATACCCTGTGAGCGAATTCTCCATTTATGTTTTCTGTTTTTAACATTGAACCAAAACATACGGTAATATGGTGGAACCCTTTTTT